>NW_018408848.1:0-112777 GCF_002113885.1 Mizuhopecten yessoensis | reverse complement strand
AACACAGTGACCTAGGTAATTACAGACGTACTAAACACAGTGACCTAGGTAATTACAGACGTACTAAACACAGTGACCTAGGTAATTACAGACGTACTAAACACAGTGACCTAGGTAAGTACAGACGTACTTAACACAGTGACTTAGGTAATTACAGACGTACTAAACACAGTGACCTAGGTAATTACAGACGTACTAAACACAGTGACCTAGGTAATTACAGACGTACTAAACACAGTGACCTAGGTAATTACAGACGTACTAAACACAGTGACCTAGCTAATTAAAGACGTACTAAACACAGTGACCTAGGTAATTACAGACGTACTAAAAACAGTGACCTAGGTATTTACAGACGTACTAAACACAGTGACCTAGGAAATTACAGACGTACTAAACACAGTGACCTACGTAATTACAGACGTACTAAACACAGTGACCTAGGTAATTACAGACGTACTAAACACAGTGACCTAGGTATTGTAATAACAGACGTACTAAAAACAGTGACCTAGGTATTTACAGACGTACTAAACACAGTGACCTAGGTAATTACAGACGTACTAAACACAGTGACCTAGGTAATTACAGACGTACTAAACACAGTGACCTAGGTAATTACAGACGTACTAAACACAGTAGCCTAGGTTATTACAGACGTACTTAACACGGTGACCTAGGTAATTAAAGACGTACTAAAACAGTAGCGTAATTAATTACATGTGTACTTACATAGGGGGCTAATTAGCTACAGATGTACTAGCCTAATCAATTACCCTACAAACAATGGCCTTTATTTACTACAGTTTAACCGTCAAAATAGTGACCTAATTTACCACAATTTTAGTCATTGAAACAATGATCTTGTTAACTAAAGGTGGTTCCAGGCAACGTTTGCACGATAATTAACGGTTACGAAAAACTTATTTACTTTATGACTACGGCATTTAAACATTTATAATGGCAAGACTTTTGGTAAACTTTGTAATCTAATCAGCAGATGTTGGTCAACAGGTTTTCTAAAAAAAAAAAATCAAAGTTATTACATCCAAAAAATAGCAATCATTTCATCTAAGGCTTATCAAACTAATAAACCCAAAACTATTGAAGATAAAATCTTCTTTAGGTACGGTAAGAATTCCCTCTAAACTGTCCTCTGAATTGATGAGAACAAAAGTATTCCTTATTCCAAATAATCTGGGTATTGTATGACGTCATCTACGACAAAAACATATTAGACTATGGTAGCAAGTATGCTGATTTACTATTAAGAATTTGTTATATCATATCTAAAATCGTTTGTTATATCTGAGATTAAGGCAGAGAGCAAATGAGCTACATGTATTTGATAACAGAATCAGGGAATCATCTGAAATAACCGTGGAAACATAAACTTTAACAGATGGTATGGTCATCCTAAATGTCATCCTCTAGTCAGTCAGAGTCTAGTGAACCCAACTGAAATCAGAATTCATATAGGTTATTTGGATGTACTGAACTTGTACTTTAGCTATTTTAATAAATGTTACACACTTAAGTTAAATTAGTCTGAAGTGATACATTAAAGCTGATTTTTTTATAAAAAAAAAAAAAAAAACCAGTTCAACGGACTTATAACATGTCAATCTCTTTAGCGACCAAACCGAATGCTGCGAAATGAAGTTCAATGGTATACCTAGGTCACGCGGGGCTTCTTTTTTACTTGCTCTGGAGAGGCACACTAGCCTCAAATCAAGATGGATGTTGCCATGTGAAACCACTAAAATCGAAGGCTATGTGACCTAGATTGATTAATAAACTTTGATGATTTGTCAATTCCTAATATTCTGTGATGTTGTACATACGTTAAACATGTTATATAATGTTATGTTGAGATATGCGAATAGTAATTAAGCTCCGCATGACCTTAGTATGTAAAGGAACCTCAGATAATGACATTTCGTAAGCAATCAGTTAGGTCGTTAAAGACATTGATATGTTATAAGTACGGTAAACTATTTTAATGAAGATATCAGCCTTATTGTCTTATTATTAACCACATTTACCTCGATATAGACAGTTTTACTAGCTAATGTACAAGATCATTATATTCAGATTACATATCTGAATTACGGAATTTTTATTTAGATCTGTAACCATGACTTATCAGGGGGTTGGAATTTGGGGTGACTTCAGCATTCTTTTAGGGAGCTTGTTGAACCTGAAGAGATGATTATTATAACTAAACGAAAGAATTTTTGCCGGCTATTGAATGTCCTAGTTAGACCTTTTCTTGAACACACACATAAGAATTAGTGAAAGAGCTGCAGAATTGCTGCCATGATTGAAAAACATACGGTGTGGTGAACGCGCCAGGAAACTTTTAAAACCACCAAGCTTAATATCGTAGAATGCGAACGGACTGCAATTCTGCAGCTCTTCCACTGATTCTTTTGTCTGATATCGTAGAGTGCGAACGAACATCATATTCATATATGTGCATGTATTTAATATCATAAGCAATGTCTTGACAGTTTTTTGACAATCTTGGCAATTTTTGTAACAAGATTCTTTTTAAACACGGGGGCATTCGAAAAAAATTAAGATAAACTACTGTCATTTTAACAGCTTTCCCTAAAAAAGACTACGGCCATGGAAATACAATATACAATATAAATACAATATAGGGAGTACATGTATATATTATATGTATGAGGCTGTCTCAAGGATATAAGGTCGGTCCCTTCGTTTAATGACTAGCTGTAATTAACCAGGTCGTCTGAATTAGATGCGGACGTTCGATGCATTATTTTATCAAGTCTGCCGAATCTGCCGAAACAAATAAGTATTAAACCCTATTAAGAAGTCGACGAAAGTTACTCCGACGCCGGGAGTCTAACCCGCGCATACAGGCACTAGACCTTACGCCCTTCCAGGGCTGGTTTCCACTTAGCTATTACCGTTTGACCTTAATGACCATGCTGATGGTCCCTTCGGAATAAAACAAACAAATAAGGGCGTCCTATGTGCCCATCGGTTTGAACTATATATATGACTAGGTCAGACAAGTTCTGACTATATATTATCTCGGATCGCTTGCTAGTCAACCTCCCTAATTAACCTGTGTACTATAGTTTCCACACATAAACCTGTGTAGTAAATTATCACACATATGCATATATGTGGAATAAGATTCATCAGTTTGGTGTGAATAATAAAGGCTAAGTTTGTTTGAACATAAACAGGAATTGAAAACTTATTTGGCGAGCTTTCCGAAACGTCTTTTTCCTCTGTCAAGCAAAGGACTCTACGACTACGACTCTAAACCGCCGAAAACAACTCTCGTAGCCATAAGACATTTTGCCTAATTGCAATCTAATAGGCTACTGCAGGCAAACAGGGGACCCCTTAGTGGATGTTAACATGGGGTCGTAAAGACGACTCAACTGGTGGCCCCTTCGTCTCTGTTCATCGAATCCCCTTCCCTCTTAACCATGATGGGTTCTTTTGTTTTCCTAACTTTCCAGTTGCCCTTTCAAACATTTTCAATTTGTTCCAGTCTATGATGTGGTTATGCGTGTAAGCATGGTATGTAATGGCTGATTTATTGTATTGTTTCTCGGATGTCTTCCTTGTATTTCTAGTGAAGACTCGCTGTGTCATGGCTTCAATGTCTTTCTGATGTTCTTTTAGGCTTGTCCCACATTTCCGACCAGTTTCCCCGATATATGTAAGGTTGCGGCTGTTATATGGTATTTGGTCGCATTAGCATGCTGTTGTGATGTTTGCACAACACTCTTGAAAGTGGTTTAGACACCCCTTTTATGTATGGGAAAGTGACCACGCAGGACATCCATGGTCTTACTGGTGGGAAAAACAGAACAGCACGTGCAAACTCGACATATTTGGCATCGGATCTGGACGAAATAATTGCTGAAGAGGACGACATTTTTAGCTCGCATAACGTAATGTCTCTCTCTACAAATACACAAGAGGACGAGGCTGCAAAGGCCATAAGGGATAGGTAAAAAGTAGACAGAACCCCGAGGAAGAGAACAAGCTTTCCTGTTGACAACATCATTGAGTTGTTTGAGTTTATACTCAAAATCACGTATTACTCTTTCAGGAGGCACAATTTACCAGCATTCCTTTGATTTTGTACTTAATTCATACAGGTGATATCATGTTGTCATAATCCATCAATGGCTTAAATTAACACTATTCAAAGTCATGTGACCAGGGCTGCAGTACCATATGTATCTCTTCAGCATCCTATCATCAGGTTTATTATGTCCAAATCCCCTCAGCATCCTACCGTCAGTTTTTTTTTTATTATGTCTAAATCCCCCCAGCATCCTATCATCAGGTTAAATATGTAAAAAAATCTCCTCAGCATCCTATCATCAGGTTTATTATGTCTAAACCCCCTTAGCATCCTACCGTCAGTTTTTTTTTATTATGTCTAAATCCCCCCAGCATCCTATCATCAGGTTAAATATGTCCAAATCTCCTCAGCATCCTAGCACCAGGTTTATTATGTGAAAATCTCCTCAGCATCCTATCATCAGGTTTATTATGTCCAAATCCCCTCAGCATCCTATCACCAGGTTTATTATGTCCAAATCTCCTCAGCATCCTATCACCAGGTTTATTATGTGAAAATCTCCTCAGCATCCTATCACCAGGTTTATTATGTCCAAATCTCCTCAGCATCCTATCACCAGGTTTATTATGTCTAAATCCCCTCAGCATCCTACCGTCAGTTTTTTTTTATTATGTCTAAATCCCCTCAGCATCCTATCATCAGGTTAAATATGTCCAAATCTCCTCAGCATCCTATCATCAGGTTTATTATGTCCAAATCTCCACAGCATCCTATCACCAGGTTTATTATGTCCAAATCTGCTCAGCATCCTACCATCAGGTTTATTATGTCTAAATCTCCTCAGCATCCTATCATCAGGTTTATTATGTCTAAATCTCCTCAGCATCCTATAATCAGGTTTATTATGTCCAAATCTCCACAGCATCCTATCATCAGGTTTATTATGTCCAAATTTCCACAGCATCCTACAATCAGGTTTATTATGTCCAAATTTCCACAGCATCCTACCATCAGGTTTATTATGTCTAAATCCCCTCAGCATCCTATCATCAGGTTTATTATGTCCAAATCTCCACAGCATCCTATCATCAGGCTTATTATGTCCAAATCTCCTCAGCATCCTATCACCAGGTTTATTATGTCTAAATCCCCTCCCGCATCCTATCATCAGGTTTATTATGTCTAAATCCCCTCAGAATCCTATCACCAGGTTTATTATGTCTAAATCTCCTCAGCATCCTATCATCAGGTTTATTATGTCTAAATCCCCTCAGCTAACATCCTACCATCAGGTTTATTATGTCTAAATCTCCTCAGCATCCTATCAGGAGGTTTATTATGTCTAAATCTCCTCAGCATCCTACCTTCAGGTTTATTATGTCTAAATCCTCTCAGCATCCTACCATCAGGTTTATTATGTCCAAATCTCCTCAGCATCCTACCATCAGGTTTATTATGACTAAATCTCCTCAGCATCCTACCATCAGGTTTATTATGACTAAATCTCCTCAGCATCCTACCATCAGGTTTATTATATCTAAATCTCCTCAGCATCCTACCATCAGGTTTATTATATCTAAATCTCCTCAGCATCCTACCATCAGGTTTATTATATCTAAATCTCCTCAGCATCCTACCATCAGGTTTATTATGTCTTAATCTCCTCAGCATCCTATCACCAGGTTTTATATGTTCAAAGATAACTCAAAGTCAAAAAGATGTTTTTATGGTTTTTATCACTCAAAATAAATCCATTCACAATATTACCTATAAGTACATCCATCCGTCAACGCTTTCATTATGTATTCCTGTCTCGTTCTCTCCACTCACAAGCACAGCTGTATTTAAGTCACATTAGTTCAACAGTGTATTTTTAAAAGTCTTCAATTACTGTATAACATATAATCAACAACGAAGTGATGACCTGAAAATGTTCAATCATAAATTAATAATTTACAAGCAAATTCGTGGAATTTATATCCCCCGCTTTCAGTACATATTGTAGGTAAACATTATTGAGGTTAAGTTTAAACATGTGAGTATCGTGCTGTTGGGACATGATGTATAGCTTGAAACTCAAAGAAAAGAAAGCCTTATCTAATATTTGTTGGGGTTATTAAGCGGAAACTGCAGATAATGACTCTGGAGTCTGACTAAAGTGGTTGTCAAACTTGGTCGAGCCCTTAATGTGTTGAACCCTGTTACTAAGTTTGAAGACAATTGGATACTATTTGCGAGAGTTAAGGAACAGAAACGGAAGATAATGACGTTTTTGGTTATTCAAGGGGCCATAACCCCCGCCAAATGGGGTCGGCTGAAAGTGGTCACCGAACTTGGTTGAGCCCTTAAGGCATTTAACCCTGTGACCAAGTTTGAAGAAAATCGGTTAACATTTGTTGTAGTTATTGCACAGAAACGAAGCGCGGCAGATAAAGACATTTTTCATTATTCAAGGGGCCATAACTCCACCAAATGGGGTCCGCTGAAAGTGGTCATCAAACTTGGTTGAGCCCTTAAGGTAATTAACCCTGTGACCAAGTTTGAAGAAAATCGATTAACATTTGTTACAGCTATTGCACGGAAACGAAGCGTGACAGACAGACAGACGGACAACCCCAAATTAATATCCCCCTGTTTCGATGAAAGCGGGGGATAATTATTAAAAAAATGACATAACAAGAAATAAAACAGCAGTGATCAAAGACAACTTGTCCCCAATAGTTCATTAATAGTTAGACTCGATCACAACAAAGTCATAATAGCATCCTATAACTTGATGGTCTGAAAAATTAGCTATTGAAATAAAAATGTGAAATTTCATGATATTTTCTAGTATTTGAATGCATATGCCACACCAGGATGACAGTCTCAATTAAATCTGTCTCAGGTTCTTTTCTCAGTGTTGTATTTACAGTCAGACTTGTTTAGTTACAGATGGTGTCTTAATACAGTTTCTGTTAAGGTAGCGAGTCCCAGTGTTCTGTCTAGTGTATCTTTCTGGTTAGGATCTGTTGACCTATTTACTACAGCAAAGACAAATAAATTTATCTAATTTAAAATAGATACAATAGAAGTGTCAGGGACTCTCTGCCGAACATGACAATAAAAGTAATGGCGAGTTTAAAAGTGGTCCTTTAAAACAGGTGGTCTCTTCAGCAGGTTTGACTCAATTTGCTAATTGGCATTGATTTTTTTTTTAAAGTAATGAGTCACTTTTAAAATTCACTTATGATGTCACTTTCATTCATGTTTAATATGCCATCAATATGTTATTCATATATATATGTTTATTTAATACAATTCTCAAAAAAAAATAAACATAAAACAATGATTAAAACTTTACATTTTTAATGACACTAAACATAATTATGTTGATAGGAAAACACTCAGATCAAAACTCCGTTGACACAGATCTTACGGATGCATTTAATACAAACACACTTTAATACGTGATGAAACTGTATTTTTACCTGCATCTCACATCATTGTGAGAAAAAAAAAAACTTTTCTACATTCTATATATGTAGTTACTGCTGGAAATGCATTTTAATAATAAGAAAAATTTGTCCAGGACTCCCAAAATTTAACCTAAAAATTCAAAAACATTCTGAAACTAGCATTAAATCATCCCGTTCAAGAAAAGCACCCTGATGTTCTGAAGATTTCTATTCATAATCTTATTTATAATCATATTTATAATTAGATAAATGCACAAGACAATGGAATATTGTTTCTGCTGAACACTGAAACAAACACTAGTAAATAATAATGTGCTACACAACAAGCAAACCTCACTTGGTTTATCAGTATCATATGTCCGTTTCATAAATAATATTGTCAGTATATTTATTCCATTATTTCTCAACAGGACATCATACATGAAAGTTTATAAAAGTGCAGTACATCTTCTTATTAGATCCAAGAATTTGGATATCTTTAATAATAAATGCAATAAAATAGGAATTCCACTCTCTCACTCCCTAACGCTGATAAACACATACTCACACTGGGCATACAAGTGTAAGGAATGCCTTCCAAGCACCTGAGATATCAGCTAGCCTGTTTGTTAGTTTAAATTGTTCTCAGTTCACAAATACCAAAGGAAAGACACAGTTTTTTTTCATTCATTACACAAAAATTAAATATTAGGAATATTCAGAATAGTTATAAAGCATGAAAACTATTGTCAAAAATATATATATCTATCTATACATAAAAAATGTAATTATGCTAAAAAAATACTTAAAAAACTTAGGTGAGACTTATTACTGAATAAAGTCGACCCTGGTAACAGACCACCTTACGTAGGACCATAAAATGGTGTCTTATCGTAGGTGGTCTTAAATACAGGTTCAGTTGATTTGAAAATAACTGTTACGGAGAGTTTTAAAAGCGATCTGTCCGTCTCTTAACACAGGTGGTCTCTTACCTGGTAATAGAGAGGGCCTCTTAGGCAGGTTTGACTTTAACACAATTAATTAATTCTTTCTTATTCAAGTGATTTCAGATAAATTTTATTTTGGATTTCTTCTGTTGACATAAAGAAACATACATATATCTATATACACAATTAAATCAATTAATAAAATCATGATAAAGGAATAAGGTGAACCGCTTACAGCGGGAAGAGCTTTTCTTACAAGAAACACCAGAATAAGGACTGTAACACTACAAAACATACACTGTAGACCTTTGTTAGTATGGAGTGGTGTCTTACAGCTAGGCAATCACACAGGTGTATGTCTAATCAAACAAGTATATGTAAATAAGAACATAAAACCGTGTCGGTTATACTTCCAACCCTTTCCATTAAGTCCTTAAAAAGAATTTAGGGAAATTAATGAGAGGTGGGCGAGATTCCACTTAAAACTTTTCGAGAGACCTATTAAGTGGGCTTCACAGCTGCAATAAACAGAAAGTAAAGAACAGGAGGACAACGATCTGTTGGCGTCCTCATATGACTCGAAAGAATTCTAAAATTGTAACAAGTTCATATCAATATTTTGCAGATTTCTTTTTCAGAGACATTTACAGAAAGAGTTTGCTATTTATCATGATATCAATATAAATATAGCATACACAATAAAAACAACACTAACTATGATTATATATGTTACCATCCACCAAAGCAAACAAACTTAAAAACTCTTAAATACTACAAAATGATGAGAAAATGGTGATCTTCTGCACATCTTTACTTCCATATATAATAAGATGCGTTATTAGATAATAAGCTGTATCAATGAAAGATTACAGATGAAAAATGGATGAATGGGATGTTACATGTAAGTCTCTCAATGTCCTTAATTTACTTCTGAAATGATATGGCAGTGATGACAAATGGTTTCTGTATAAAGTTTCATCCTCTTTCTTTATTAAATATGAGTAAGGAAAACAACACATTAGATTCCATCATAGGAGTCCCAGGTTAAAAACTAATTCTAAAATCTAAACCGGATTTTAAAACCCAAAATTAATTTTAAAATTTAAAACTAATTTGAATATCTAAAACTAATTCTAAAATCTAAAATTGATTTTAAAACCCAATATTAATTTGAAAATCTAAAACTAATTTGAATATCTAAAACTAATTTTCAAATCTGAAGCTAATTCTAAAATCTAAAACTAAATCCTAACTTCTAAAACTAATTGATTTAAATATAACCAGACATGTAGATAAAGAAAAAACAATCAAGTTACGCATTTTAATGACGAACAAGTATGTACCAACAAATTGTAAGGATGTAATATTATGTCTTACCCAGAGATATTTGTCTCTACGGGCTAAATGTGATAAGAGATTGGCAGTGATTGAGCGTGTGACTTTCTGTTTAAGGAGGAATTCAGAAGGACATTATCAGTCTTCTATAGGTACTGTTTATAGGTACTGTTGATATGGATCCTCTCAGATAACATTTACATCCAATACATAAATACAAGTAGAATGATATGGATATTTATCATGATTACAACACAATTCAATCAACAATAACCCCACATGTAGGCTCACAAGTCCACAGGTACATTATACATGTGACGTCAAAGGTTTTTTGGAGTTTTTATTTCCAGAAAGAAAGAAAAATAGATAACGTGATTTTCGTAGTTGTCTGTAAGTTCTTTGAGATTGGCATGGTACATCACAATGTCTTATACATGTATCACAATATAGTACATGTACGTCGAAGTGTAGAAATTTGTCCTCCTATTTTTTTCTGATTTTGTGCACATATGAAAAGCATGATTTTGGAAAAATAAAGAGATATTTGCATTGATTTGGGGGGAAAATAGCAGGAATGTTTTAGGGGAAGGGTTTTTAATGCCCCAAAGTCACCCTCAACACATCTCGGGTTTGTTGCAGTGTCATACAGTACAGTGTTGTATATCACATTCAGACGGGTGCCTTTTACAACATGTAACATTGTGATGAAGGCTAGTCTGAATACTTGTACAAGTACACTGTTCCACACTGGCATGAACAATTTCAAGGGTGAATTCAATTTGAAGTACAGTAATATTATGTCAATGGCAAGCAACTGCTAACCATTTAAAGAAATCTCATGAGTGAACATTTCCATGCAAAGAATATCAATAACATATATATCCTCTGTTATACAGACAATTACACCCCTTGAGTGTCTCAAAAAAATTAGTTATAAAGCTTTACAAAATAACTTATTCATGATCAGCAGGTCAAGGGTCACGATAATAAGTTATACTCATTGTAGATTTACACACAATATATACACAAATATTAATATACATATATCATATACATAATATTAATATACATATATCATATACATAATATCATGTATTTAAATATAATTTTACCATAACCTGTTTCTTATAATACATGAATAATTCTAGTTTATGCAACTCTCCTCTTACACGTAATTAATTCATTTTAACTTAATTAATGAGTACAATCTCTTCTCTCAACACACAGCCCTTAATTCTATAGTAACATACACGTCTTCACTTTCTTCTAGTTTGCAAACTTATTTTCATACTACATACTCAAAAAAATAATTAAAAAGAAAAACACAATACACAAAACAGAAGTTCAACCCCACAGTCTGAACTGAATGTTGGTAAAGTTTGACCTCCTGCCTTTACCACTGAGTTAACTATAGAATAGCTCATAACGGTCCATTAATGTGTTTTATTTCCTGGTTTAGAACATGACAATCAATAAATGCAAAAACTTAAAAATTGAAAATAACATTTACTCAAAAAAAATTAAAAAAAATGAAGATGTCACATTTATTGAAAGGAATATTACAATTCTTGAATAGTAATATAATATTTACCTGAATAAATATCATTATCATTAATACATTATAACAAATGGTATCAAGATCCTTATTGTTTTTCAATATAGTAAGGGATGCACATCTGATGGTTTTCCATGAAAATGAAACTTTCCAATAGCACGACTACAGGTAAGATTTGAGACAAAAGAAATGACACATGTATTTTTTTGAATTGGATCATTGCAAGCAGCCAAACTTCTAGAGGGTTGTTCAAACAGTCCATATCTGTATCAACAGCTTGCAGAAATGTGTGTTGATAAGATGCTAACATTTAAGTTGAGGAAATTGAAGTTTTATAGCTACCAATTTCAAATTAGCTTTTAAATAATATAAATATATAATTGTATCTTCTCCACAATAATACCAGTAATAAAGAAGATTTTTTTTAAATGGACAGGATTTTTTCATTAACAACACTTATTTAATTATAGAAATGTTGGATAACACTTTCACTGGAAGCAACATGCAGAATCATTGACTAAATATGGAGTGATCTCCCCCGGACTGTTTGCAATACATGTACCCCCTTACTTCATTTATTTTTTAATCATTTTTAACTTGTAACAAGTGACTCTGCTTGTAATTGTTATATAAAACTGAATATTTTTTGTGCATTTTTACTGATGAATTCATAAAAGGCATAAAACAAACCAGAACTTAGTAAGCTTTGAGCTCAGCGATAAAAATATTTAGAAACTGATTAGATGTATTGTAACAGGTATACGATGGAGAAACAACAGAACAACATTATCATTCACTGTTGCATGACAGGGTCTCTGGTTGGACTCAATTTTTGTGGTTACTTATGGACAACTGTTTTGAGATTTTTTTAAAAGGTAGATTATTGTTATGTAAATAGATCACTGGAATAGCTATATCAGTTACATAAAGTCACTTATTGTATTTTATCTGCAACAAACCAAGGAGACCTAAACCTTAGAAAGGGCAGAAAATGGCTACTGTATTTATTCTACCTCTAATACAGTATTATATTTTTACTCCAAATGATCATCACAATGCATGAGGGTTTCTCAATGCCAATCATAACCTGATCACTAGACATATAATCACACTTTACATTTGAAGAACATAAACATGTGTCCCCAAATGATTTGCTAAAAAGATAATATGTTCATTTTGTATGTTTGAAGAAATACAGAAGAAACATATAAACTTATTCAACAGATCTAAATCAATCTCAATATATGGAACTATCTCCCACTAATTCATCATACTATACTACTTAAATGACAATTATGTAACAAATACCCTACCAAGCAAAAAATACAAACAATTTCACACCCCACAAAAATGTTTGAATCCAATATCTCCATCACCCCCCGGTATATCTGCTCTTCTTTTGTTTGTCTCCTTAGCACCTAGCCCTGTAAGGATTTCCGTTCTTTCTCTTGGGGCTTTGTTGACTAGTGATCTTGTGTCTCAGGTTTTGTCCTTGTCTATCGACATAATGGCAGCCCAATCTTATTGTCTAAATCTTTGGATACGAACGAAGACTGCCCAGAACTCCAGTGTTATTCTGTTTTACTGGTGTTTTCCTCGGGTATGACCATGAAGAACTTCTGTAGTGCTAGTGTAGCCTTGTCTACAAGTACAAAAACACTACTTAGACAGGAACACAAAGTAGGCCGACGAAACAGCTAATATAAGATTATTAAACCAATTCACCCCTAAAGTCACACTTGAACCTTACCAAATCAATGACTCGGCAAGTCCAGTTTAATTATGTAGGGGTGAATGAGTTAATGTCAACAGATCCAAATCATCTTCTTGTTATCTATGTCATTGTTAAGATTATGTGGTTGTAAAATGTTTTCAAAATATCATACAATAAAATAATATTTAAAAGAAGTAAAAGCTAAGAATGTGATGCAAAGTGCTGGCAAAAAGAGGCTTTGTGAGTTATCTCCCTTCTACTGGTTTCATACACAGAAACTAGTGTACGATCTGAAATTACATATACATTTCAGACATATAAATATGAATTTCCTCATACCATTTGGAATGTTTTAAAGATTCAACAAGTGTATAAAGAACCCATAAGGGTATTGCATAGTGAATACATACCTAAGAATTCATAAAATCCTTTTGGTTTGCTCTCCCAGTAGACAAATATGATATAAACAGGAACACCACTGGCTATGATGATCATCCCAAAACCTGAAACACAATATTCTTTTATGAAGCATCCAGCTAAAACAATTTTCTGTAATTGTTGTATTTTTTCTTTTTCAATTGCATAGATCTACTTTCTTCAATATATATGTATAAATATAATGTATGCAATATTAAAATTAATCATTAAAAATAATATTAAAATTTTCAACAAATTACCATTCTCAATAAAATGCTTCAAAAGCAGAATATACATAAAAGATTTCCTACAATTCCACCCTGTTGTTGACCACCGGTATATTGTATCCCTTATGTTCCATCTTTGATTGTCTTAAGGGCCTAATTCAAGCTGATGTTTTTTCAATTAATGCTTTCTAATATTAAATGTTACCTACCAGTTTCTACAGGACTGGCAATGATTGGTAGAAGGACCAGCAGGAAAGTGATGGAAACATACAGGATTGGCCAGAACAAATGGACCTGGAAAACAAAATGATATGTTAGGTTAGGAAAGTGATGAAAACATACAAGATTGGCCAGAACAAATGGACCTGGAAAACAAAGTGATATGTTAGGTTTGCAAGTACAATTTTAAACATTTAATTTTATTCAGTTGTGCCAATATAACCCTTTCACCCCTATGTAACTTTAGTGGACTCTACCATACATTGATATGGATGAGTCCATTATTGTCTACAGTGGTGAAATGGATAAACAAAACCTGTACCCATAATACTGATCCTGTGTATAAAGAGAAGTAGGCATGTCATGGTACACTGGGAGTGTATCCCAATAAATTGCAATACAGAATGAATGTAATAATATCTACCGGTACTATCACAATATGTTTCACAAAAGAAAATGTAAATGTTTTCTTAAAACAGTGCTTATAAATTTCCAAAGAATGTGTTGTCGAAACATTATCCAACTGAATCACAGACCAAATAGATAATATGAATTTACATATTTTACTGAATTAATTTTCTATCCTGAATTTTTTACTGATTTCAAACACAAGTTACTTAGTCTGTTTTATGGTTTAATATCAGTTTATCTCTTAAACTTTGTTGTAATTTGCGAAGTTAAAGAAGTCCAAAAATTTGTGTTTAAAAAGTAAAAAAGGTTATAGGATGCCGGACTAAAGTGGATAGCAATAGCTAACACGATTTTCAAGTGATCTAAAAATAAGCCTTGAATTGAAAAATATTGTGATTCAGCATTATCTCTTTTTGAAATGTGATGCAATGTGATTTTCCTGTGTATTGAGATATGCTGATTTTTCAGTGCGTTGTACAAAAAAGTATTGTAAAAATAACAATAAAAATGTACACACTTTCACATTATAATGCAATGTGCCTATAGTCAGTAGGAAAATTCCAACAACATTCAACTGCATTTAGATCACCTATAACCCCTTCCCCTAAAACAGTGACAATGGAACAATACAAATCAAAGGTCAAGTCTGGGAAAGTCACCTGTACATGTCCCAGTTGTACTGGCACAGATCCCTCTATATATATATACCAACAACATGTTAGATGTACATGTCCCAGTTGTACTGGCACAGATCCCTCTATATATATACCAACAACATGTTAGATGTACATGTCCCAGTTGTACTGGCACAGATCCCTCTATATATATACCAACAACGTGTTAGATGTACATGTCCCAGTTGTACTGGCACAGATCCCTCTATATATATACCAACAACGTGTTAGATGTACATGTCCCAGTTGTACTGGCACAGATCCCTCTATATATATACCAACAACGTGTTAGATGTACATGTCCCAGTTGTACTGGCACAGATCCCTCTATATATATACCAACAACGTGTTAGATGTACATGTCCCAGTTGTACTGGCACAGATCCCTCTATATATATACCAACAACGTGTTAGATGTACATGTCCCAGTTGTACTGGCACAGATCCCTCTATATATATACCAACAACGTGTTAGATGTACATGTCCCAGTTGTACTGGCACAGATCCCTCTATATATATACCAACAACGTGTTAGATGTACATGTCCCAGTTGTACTGGCACAGATCCCTCTATATATATACCAACAACGTGTTAGATGTACATGTCCCAGTTGTACTGGCACAGATCCCTCTATATATATACCAACAACGTGTTAGATGTACATGTCCCAGTTGTACTGGCACAGATCCCTCTATATATATACCAACAACGTGTTAGATGTACATGTCCCAGTTGTACTGGCACAGATCCCTCTATATATATACCAACAACGTGTTAGATGTACATGTCCCAGTTGTACTGGCACAGATCCCTCTATATATATACCAACAACGTGTTAGATGTACATGTCCCAGTTGTACTGGCACAGATCCCTCTATATATATACCAACAACGTGTTAGATGTACATGTCCCAGTTGTACTGGCACAGATCCCTCTATATATATACCAACAACGTGTTAGATGTACATGTCCCAGTTGTACTGGCACAGATCCCTCTATATATATACCAACAACGTGTTAGATGTACATGTCCCAGTTGTACTGGCACAGATCCCTCTATATATATACCAACAACGTGTTAGATGTACATGTCCCAGTTGTACTGGCACAGATCCCTCTATATATATACCAACAACGTGTTAGATGTACATGTCCCAGTTGTACTGGCACAGATCCCTCTATATATATACCAACAACGTGTTAGATGTACATGTCCCAGTTGTACTGGCACAGATCCCTCTATATATATACCAACAACGTGTTAGATGTACATGTCCCAGTTGTACTGGCACAGATCCCTCTATATATATACCAACAACGTGTTAGATGTACATGTCCCAGTTGTACTGGCACAGATCCCTCTATATATATACCAACAACGTGTTAGATGTACATGTCCCAGTTGTACTGGCACAGATCCCTCTATATATATACCAACAACGTGTTAGATGTACATGTCCCAGTTGTACTGGCACAGATCCCTCTATATATATACCAACAACGTGTTAGATGTACATGTCCCAGTTGTACTGGCACAGATCCCTCTATATATATACCAACAACGTGTTAGATGTACATGTCCCAGTTGTACTGGCACAGATCCCTCTATATATATACCAACAACGTGTTAGATGTACATGTCCCAGTTGTACTGGCACAGATCCCTCTATATATATACCAACAACGTGTTAGATGTACATGTCCCAGTTGTACTGGCACAGATCCCTCTATATATATACCAACAACGTGTTAGATGTACATGTCCCAGTTGTACTGGCACAGATCCCTCTATATATATACCAACAACGTGTTAGATGTACATGTCCCAGTTGTACTGGCACAGATCCCTCTATATATATACCAACAACGTGTTAGATGTACATGTCCCAGTTGTACTGGCACAGATCCCTCTATATATATACCAACAACGTGTTAGATGTACATGTCCCAGTTGTACTGGCACAGATCCCTCTATATATATACCAACAACGTGTTAGATGTACATGTCCCAGTTGTACTGGCACAGATCCCTCTATATATATACCAACAACGTGTTAGATGTACATGTCCCAGTTGTACTGGCACAGATCCCTCTATATATATACCAACAACGTGTTAGATGTACATGTCCCAGTTGTACTGGCACAGATCCCTCTATATATATACCAACAACGTGTTAGATGTACATGTCCCAGTTGTACTGGCACAGATCCCTCTATATATATACCAACAACGTGTTAGATGTACATGTCCCAGTTGTACTGGCACAGATCCCTCTATATATATACCAACAACGTGTTAGATGTACATGTCCCAGTTGTACTGGCACAGATCCCTCTATATACATACCAACAATGTGTTAGATGTACATGTCCCAGTTGTACTGGCACAGATCCCTCTATATATATATACCAACAACGTGTTAGATGTACATGTCCCAGTTGTACTGGCACAGATCCCTCTATATATATACCAACAATGTGTTAGATGTACATGCTATGTCTCCCATGTTAAGAGGTACCTCTATTTATCTGCAGATGAATGTAGTTTCTAAATATTATTACAAAAATTAACAGATTTCATCTTAATTTGATTTGTATTAAATCAAAAATAAAATCCTCTTGAGAAAAATCAGACAAAGATAAACTGAAGATTATTTCCTTTACATTTTGTCAAAGAGAATGACAATCAATGAAAAGGATAATATTCAGAAAATATACAAATATGAAATACTGCTTTTAGTCTGAAAATCACATTGTCTTTGCAAGCCTTAATTTTGGTAATCAATATCTTAAATACCTAACAATATCTAACACATTATTTGTAAATGACCTTGAATCCGAGTCTTGAGTTTCCCTTATCAGAACTGTCAACAAAATACCGGGATACACTCCACATTATAACAAGGTCATTCTAAGGTTAGCAGTCCATTTTATACTATCCTAAATATAAATGTCTCATAAACAATAAAACAGGTGACGTCCAGTGTAACACCTCTTACAACAATGACCTCAATCCACTTTTTATCGCGTAGAGATAATCTGAACAACATCTGCCATGTTCCCATGGTGACCAACCCAAAAAGTTATCTATAGTATACTAACATTTAACTTGTTCATCATTTATTCTCCTGGTTTTCTTTTGATTCTTTAGATTATAGCTGAAATATTTTAAGTTAAATCTTAACAGTTCTATATCCTGGGCAATAGAGTAGAGCAAATAACCAAGTGATTTTTTAGAGAATGATTTGTTAACTTCTCGTTTTACTTTGCATAAATAAGTGGCAAGTTGGTGTCACATCTGAGCATTAACACGATAAACAAGAGATCACAGAGGGATCTTGGCGCCCACCATTGTACCATCTTCATTAGTTCTTTGTCAGTTCGATCTTTTCTCTTCTTGCCTCTAATCTGTTTGATCGAGTCATGTTAACAGTAAATGCACCTTGAGGTAACTTTTGATCTAAACTTAATACTGATGTGTATGAAAGCCAACCTTCAAAGTGAGTTTGTCATTTCACATATCTACTAGTACAGTACTTAATGTGAAAGAAATAGAATCGATCATTGCAATATGAGAAAGACCTGTTTAGTTCTTCCTTTAGCCATTTTGTTTTTATGATCAGTCTCCAAATATAACATGCACAACGAGGGATCAAGGGGAACATACATATCAAATTTGAGAAAGATCCCTCAAGTTATTCCTGAGAAATAGTACTAACAAACCTTCAATGTCAAAAATCAAAGATGGCTGTCGGCAGGCCATTTTGTTTTAATGATCAGTTTCAAAAGTAAACATGAACAATAATGGATAGTGGGGAACCTGCATTGGCTGGCCCAAAACAAACTTTTGGCCGAGTAAAAAATGTTAAGCACTTGCCCAAATGACATATTGGTGGCCCAAATAATTTTGGGAAGAAATATTTCCACAGCATTTAACAAACACTTCAGCACATTTAAATTACATATAACATGACAATATTTGTAATATGTAAAACAGAATAAAACATTATATTTTTAATACTTCAACTCTAGTTAAAACCTGACATGATCCACTCCATACAGGTCTTCCCAAAAAGAAATATACAAAACTTGCACCTCAAAGAAGACACCCTGGCAGTATTTATATAGAAAATCTGAAAACAAAATCATCACATTTTCTAAATCACGGACAATTCGATTCAAATCGAAGAAATGACAACTGAAAAATATGAACTGCCCCCCCCCCCCCCCCCCCCCTCAGTTAATGTGGGAGGGACTATAATTTCTTTTAATTCATTTTCATTTTTTGACAGTCGCCCAAACTTTTTTTGTTGGGCCAGTGACTGCCTCACTTTTGACATTTTTTGGTCGCTCAAGCAAGACTTTAACTGCCATTGGCAAGCAGACGACCGTCCATTTCAGGCACTGCTACACAGCTAAGGTTCAAGGGGGACCTAAATATCAAATTTGAGAAAGTTCCCTCTGGTACTTCCCGAGAAATAGCGATAACAAACTTTCACTATCAAAATCAAAGATGGCTGCCTGTCGGCCATGTTATTTATCCGATCAGTCTCAAAAGTTGCACTGCACAGCTAAAGAACAAGGGAAACCTACATATAAAATTTGAGAAGGATTCCTCTGGTACTTCCCGTGAAATAGCGATAACACAAACTTTCACTATCAAAAACCAAGATGACTGACTGTCTGCCATGTTGTTTATTCGATCAGTCTCAAAAGTTGTCCCGCACAGCTAAGGACCAAGGGGAACCTACATATCAAATTTGAGAAAGATCCCTTTGATACTTCTTGAGAAATACCGATAACAAGAATTGTTTAAGGACGAACGACGGACGCATGGTGATTTGAATAGCCCACCATCAGATGATGGTGGGCTAAAAACTGAGTTACCTACTTATGTGATAATTATCTCAGCAAAATTATCTCCGAAAATCTAAAAATATGTCCACATAATTCAAGCGTTATTGCGACATATTCATAGATTATGTCGACATCTTTTAGAAGTTATGTTGACATAGGTAACTCGCAAGTCGAAAGAAGACGGCAGAAATATGCCACTATAGAGGTCTTTTTGAAAAACAACACATAAGTTTCAAGTTCTTTACATGTGCAGTTTTACAAATACTTCACAACTTATTTGCTAAATCAAAATACTTTAAGCAAATATTTTTTAGTTATATTTTGTTATTCATATATATACCGGATCATTAAATTCACAATTTTCAAATACTTGCTACTTAGTCTACTGGTACATTAAATACAACTATAGATGTGACAAGCCAGAACCTGTCATTTCAAGAACACACAACCTTGTATCTTTCGACTGAATTATTACAAATAAAATTGTACAAAATCTTAGTTATATAATCCCTCACTAAATTTTGTATATTATAATTTATGTCTAAGGTAACAGGTAATAAATAGGACTACAAGTTACAATTTATTAAGTGTAATGACACCCACTGTGACTAGCTATAGGTACCCACGACACCAGAACACTCACCTTAATTGGCCTTTCCATGTTGGGCCGTGTTTTGCGGAAGTAAAGGAGAACCACGATCGACAGACCAATGGACATCCAGTTGACGAAGCTCACATACTTGATGAGGGCAAACATGTCAGCAGACACCAAGTATAGCAACGAGGTCAGGCCCTGTACAACATCAAGTTTCATACACTAAATGTATTTTTCAAGTGTGGTTAATTGTAATGGATGACAAGTTTTAAGGTACATAGGAGATATTGTATGTATCGATACTTGTCCAGTAGTTCTAAATTATACGATACTGTTAAATTGATGCTTTTCAAGGGAGATAACTCAAACATCATTACCAGAATATGGTTTATCTCATTAATAGAATTATCAACAACAAAAATTGAGATAATCAAGAAACTCACCATGAAGATGACAGCAGGCATGGGAGTGAGTTTCTGAATCTGAACCATACTGAGAATCTGAGGCATGTGGCCTTCACGACCTCCGACGTAGAACAGTCTGAAATAAAAACGTTACAAGTATTATGACATTTGATTTACTATGCCGAGACTCTATTAATTAAAATAATTTTTAATTAATTATGGTTATAAATTGAGGTTACCCAGCTTTAAAACATCTGGAGGTTGGGTATTTTAGGATTATCAATGTGTCCATTTCCATATCAAACTCTGTATTAATCTGAGAACACTGTATCAGCCCCGAGGTCGATATGGGATATATTATAGAAATGGCAACATTGAATACACTATACTCACAGCCAAAATAATCATTTTTATAAATGTCAGAGTCCTTTACATTACCAGCAGTAGAACAGATATGATAGATATGTATCTAGTTAAGACATGGCCAAAGCTCTCCAGCAGTAACACATAAACAAAGCAAACCACACACAAACAAGCATGTGATAAATATATTTACCTTGCAGTAGTAAAAAGGATGCCATTTACACCTCCAAAGGTGGAGAGTGACACGAACACCGGCATCACCCACCACATGACGCCGTACAGTCGCTTGGAGAACATCTGTAAGACAAAGCCAGAGCTGATACAAACACCAGGTAACTGTGTTTGACAATACAGTAATTTACACAAAACCTCTGATTTTACATCACTTTTC
Source organism: Mizuhopecten yessoensis (assembly GCF_002113885.1). Taxonomy (NCBI): domain Eukaryota; kingdom Metazoa; phylum Mollusca; class Bivalvia; order Pectinida; family Pectinidae; genus Mizuhopecten; species Mizuhopecten yessoensis. The sequence goes on along the minus strand of NW_018408848.1, from coordinate 91,142 downwards.
TGCACCACCATTTAACTTGGAATGGAAGATATGCTGATATTGATGTATCGTCATAGAAGTTCGTCCACAGAAAAATCATGATTTTTTTAATGACAATAATATACGTTGTAGTAACCATTCTACACACTCAAACTTCTCCTTTGTTTCTATTTTCTTGATTTTGATAAATTAGGAAATTTTCTCTCTAAAAACGATACATTATTCTTAATCTAGAAATCTTACTCTTTTAAAGAATTACATGTAATTGAAAGTTCTTAACCAATGTTATCACAAGTTGAATGTGAAATGTCTGATCAAAATAATTATACATTGTACAGGTAGGTAAAGCATAACAGTCCTAGGTTTTCATCAACCTTAGCATTCATATTACTTGTTAAAGAATTAATATTTGTAAGATACTCCTGAAACAGTGTGGAGAATGCAAGGTTTTCTACATCACCCTTTCAATAAGGCGATTTATAAAAAAAAAAAAAATCAATGATGGGGCGTGTCAAGCGGCGTAAATGCAGGTGATTAAAATCTATACTTAATCTTCTGTGCAGGCTAAGGAGGTTGTTTGCAGGTTGACCTGAACAAATGCAGGTGATATTGCAGGTATGCAGTTTCTGTTGGTGGAATGTTGATACTAGATAACACATACAGTAATAGTGTAGAGATAAGGCATCTGTATTATATGACTATCGTTGATATTTACCACAGCGACGGCAGCACCACTGAGGGTCTCCTCCCGACTGACGGTAGTCAGGTACGCTACATTGGCCAGGACGTAAACAACCGTTACCAGGATGATGGAGATCCAGATAGCCTTGGGTAGATTTCTGTAAAGGCACACAAAGCGTTGTAAGATTGTGTTCTACAATATTTATTTTTTTACACAGAAAGCATTTGCATTTTAATAGTGAGTTAATTTATACTATTGCAACATTACAACACAGGTGTACTGATGACTATAGATATAATTATCTATAAACACAAAAATCAGTTCACAGAAATGGAAATATTAACTCATTCACCCCCGAAGACACATTTAAACCCTTCCAATTCAAAGGTTGGAATAGTTCATTATGAAACTTCAGAGGTCACTGAGTTAATGTTGTAATAGTTTAATCTCCAACTGAATAATTTGCCACATGTTTGGAGAAAGGGGCGAAAAACATCCAATGAAAGTGTAATGGTCAAATTTAGCTGGATAGAACCGAAACCTGCCGTATTAGAAGGTGGTTCCCGGTCCTGCCTTGTATACTATAGTCACTGTATTAATGAGATGGGTCACTGATCAAAATACTTCAGATTTTTGTGTGATTTCATTAAAAATGTATACACCCAGACTCAACAAACTGAATACCTCAAACAGGTCCTAGCAGTAAAAACTATACTTGTGCCTGATGAAAATCTTTGTCTAAATAATTCTAGGCGGTACAGTTCGATTGCAACATGTGATAATTTTGACCAATTCTGCATTGAGGATGAGCTATAAATACTAGATAATCAATTAATACAATATGTATAGTAGTTTGTTAAATTTTAACCCATTTAGAAAAAAACATTATCAAGGTTGTATTGTGTACCTGCTGGAATAGTTGAAATAAAACCATTATTAAGAGATATCACATAAAGGTTGTTTTTTCTCGAGAAGTTTTCATTTTATTCAGTTGTTTTGAATTCTACACAATTGAGGACATTAACAATTTGTTAACAGTACATAGTAGGTCGACACATACGTGTACAGTACATAGTAGGTCGACACATACGTGTACAGTACATAGTAGGTCGACACATATGTGTATAGGAAATCTAATGGAGACTGCAAACGGAACTCCACTCTTTGTGACTTGTCAACAACAAACCACTACAGTATGTGTTACTACAACTAGCAACTTGATGTAGTGTATTGTATTTGAGCCGCTTATAAACACAAACATCGGACATATTGAGAACTAATCCCATAATGTACAGTATCAATCAAATTAACAACACTTAAATATACAATAAGTCTATCAAGTCCATATCTAACCATCAACAACATGATCTGATATATATATATATAAGCAGTTTTGAGTGGGTATCATTATTTTTTTTAAACATCCTATTAACAGCTAAGGTCATTAAAGAACATGATCACTAGGTGTACATTGTCTAAAGCGAACAAAGTAAAACCATTATTTTTACTGAGCAAGCCTATATCAAACCAAAGGGAGGATTAATAGAGTAAATATGTACTGTGATTGACCTGTCACAATTTCAATTCATCCCGTTAATATAAAGCTGTGTTAGGTCCTGTGAAGGGTCATTTCCACCCATTCTTTATAGGATTTCTATATCACGGTCCTCAGACTCAGATACCAATGTATAACAAAGCTGAGCCAATACTGACATGTATTCCAGTGTCTGGAATTTGGCATAGATTCCTGACCAGGTGAGGCAAAAAAACAACATGATGTTTTGTAGGTTTTTTATTTGTCCACAACCCCAACCAAATTACAATAAAGATCACATTTCACCACTGGGACTGTCTGACATGTTATTTTTTCATTTGGTAAAGTATCAATGGCATCTGAATATTCTGTAACTCCCTGGAAAATTGTCAATTTGTCCAACTGAGATTTATTTGAAGAGTGTACCATACAACTCAGTCATGATAGAAAATGAGAATGAAAGTACAAATCAAATTACATCTTGTGATGTTTAGTTAGTTTTTTTATACGACTGTATATGAAAAAGTCAAAGGTTTGTAACAGATCCTTTTAAGCATGTAAATCACCAATTGGTTGACAATATATCAGATAGAAACTTGCAATAAAAAAAAAGCTTAATTGAAAGTATTGTTAATAGGTAGTACTTCATTGGCAATCCTTGCCTATATCAAAGTACTGGTCAGCATTTTGATTTTGCAAGTCAAAATTTTATGATTTTATTATTTTAAATAATTTGTGGGGTGCTAAAATTTGTTGCAACAGCATGAATAGTCCCCCCGTCCCAAGTACGCTTCTGTCAGAAAGGTGACCACCCGTCCCAAGAAGCTTACCACCCGTCCCAAGTAAGCTTCTGTCAGAAAGGTGACAACTATATGACTCAACTTTTTATCAGATAAGAATTATAGCAAAATATATCACTTGTCATATCTAATTCATTAGAACCTTAAAAACACAAGCACAGTATTTAATGTGTCAGATGGAGCTTATACTTACAATAAAACTACAACATGGGTATACAATTGATCTGAGTTCAATCTACATCTTATACATAGCATTATACACAGGGATACGTGAGCATACAAATACAGGGCTGGCAGAACAACATCTATATAAACGTCTTTATACTTAGATTCTCTGTGGCATTCATAACAAGACAGGTTTTACAGTTTCATTTTTCATTCATTTTAATGTATCAAATATCCAGATATACATATAATATGTTGTAGAGATTTGTATCAGGATTTGTATCATATTGTGAGCGAAGTGAACTGTAGCACCTCTACTCTGAACAATTAGTTTATTTCTTATTTGGCTGTGAACATCTATTGACAACCAAAGCTTAGTACGAAAACTTTGTTTCTACCTGATGGAAATCAGTTTACCTGTAAAATGTATCTGATTTAGACAGTACCATTCCCAACCTGTCTGAATTTTCTCTGATAGTCTTCTACAGTACTCCAATCATATACTGAACACATAATTGTAAAATTATCATATATTTGACAGTTTGCTGTGTATTAGCATAATAAGCAAGGTTTTTAGCTCCGTCATTTTGTTGACTAATGGCATGTATGTTTGTCGCAAGTTAGACGATCAAGAACGAGATAAGTTGCCCCATTGCCTATGTTGTGTATGTATATACAAAATGAAGTTGCCTGTAGAAGTTCATAAGAGAACATTAATATTGGGTAACTTAAATTTTCAACCCATTTAATTTTGCAGACTGACTTCTGCATGTATGTGTGAGGACATAGTAGTGTTTCAACCTGCTTCTGTTATGTAGAAATATATAGTTGTTCACGATATTTGAATTTGTGATCGATGCTTCATGTGAATTATGCAATAACAAAATACATTTTGTAATACATAACAGCAGTGTATGTAATCTACAACATAAATCACGTTATTCTATATTTTATTGTTAAGATTCTGGATAAAGTCTGTCCCCTACAGGATTTAGAAAGCAGGACACGTACATGGCAATATATACAAACAAGTCTAATTTGAACCAGATTTTGCCTAAACGACTGAAGTAGATGTACTACATTTCACCACAGAAGACAGTTACAATATGGTAGAACAGTACAGTTGTTTTTGTGTCGTCTTTCTAACCTTCGTCCAATCTCTCAAGTCAAGATATGTGTACCTATATGTGTATTATGTTAATCTCTCCCCCATCTAAAATCACCATAGGAACAGCCTACATGTATATATTACACATTTATTTGATAGGGACTAGGTCAGGTTCTTGACCATTGTTACAGAAAGTAAGTGTAATGGAGGAAGATAGGTAAAAACGATCACAAATCTAAGCCACATCCATAAAGAGTCCCTCATGGTTGTTCAGAGTAACATACCGAAAACATCTTGGAGAATTTCATTTACAAACACACTTCATCAAATGCAACCATTTTTTTATATGGATTACTTTCATCCTAAAACTGCTTGTTCAAGCTTTGATCACAAAACTTGATGATCCCAACAATGTGGTACTTTTATGTTGTTTCCAGAATACAAGTTTCTGGAACAAAAGTCACATGACTTGGTAGCCATGTTGTACATAAAGGAGGAAATTATCAGGTATTCTTCTCATTGGAAGGTAAATCAACGATGAGTCAACTTTGATGCACTGAAAAAAATGGTAAATTTGGATGGAAACAGCTGAAATTTCACATTTTTCATGAAAGGGATATCTACTGACAAGTACGTGTATACACGTATCACTGTAACAGCTGTCAGATCATTGATATTGACCAGAAGTACACATGTCCCCATACCATGTGACGTGTCTCTAAAACCTGGTCGAATCCAGAGAGAACAAGTATCTCCATACATATTACATCTAGAGCTTTGATAAATTACATGGGTTTGAACTTTGAAGACTTCTACAATTTACTATTTATACATGGACCTAGATTCATAATACATAGCAAATATTAAACTGCAAAATGATCATCCTGTCTTGTTCAGGGCTTCAATTCAATTCAAATACAAACTTCCACACATAAATATTGCTTGACCTTGAACTTATATTATCACCCCTAAGACAGATACAAAAATATCCACATGGTAAGTCAGTCACTTGGAACATACAGAACATCAAAGTGACACATCGTCACAGGATGCCACTGCCAGCTATGCATGCATGCATAATGGATACGGATCTAACCTTAATACAACATGAGGAAATATGTATAGTACAAGTCCTAGGCCATTCACAGATCTCGATATTTAGTTTGGGTTAACTCTACTACCCGTGAAAAATTGGGTTGGATATGTCTGGAATAAATCCAACATTCTGTTTATTGCTAGTCTGTCTACTTGTGTTACATAATCAAAGGTTCACGTAATGTCACGAATATGGAGCATTTAAAGCACCTAAACAGTGTTATCTCTATATCATAGCCTTTAAAGTCGCTACCCCATTATTTTTATCTGGACTTGACAAACTTGTTTTGTATGTTTAAAGCCATCTGAATGACTTCAGGATTTAAAGTAGCTTGAGAACCATATTAACTTAAACACTACGAAGGCTTTGCTGGGACCCCGCTGATAATTATGTATAATGCATGTGTCTACTATGTCATAGCCAATACAGGAAACTACTGGTAAATTATTTCTGTAAACAGTAGGGAGGACACACTTTCTGAATACTCCCAATTACTTCCTCATCCGAAGAAGTATTGAAATGCAATATCTGGCAAAATTGTAGGTGTCAATTCGTGATTATGATAAACAAGAGGCCCAAGGGTCTTAGCGGTCACCCAAGTTATATTAAAGGAACTTGTAGCTCAATTTCATTGTTGAGATGTACAAAATGTGGAAAACAACATGTAAACAAAGTGAAATACAATACTTGTCATGTCACCAAAGGATAAGAACTTTAAAAACTATTCAAATAAATCATTTTGCTAGTGAGAATACACCCTCTCCCCAATGGAGAGCAGATGACCTGGGGGATAATGAAATTTACAATTTAGGTAATGGTAATTTAGGTAAGGACCATTCTATCCAAGAACAGTAAAACATCTGAGTCTGAAGAAGAAGATTTTTTAACTATAATCCCCATTTGGGCCCTACCCCTCCAGCCCCTGGGGATGGGGCAGTGTCTTATTTTCTCATACCATCTAATTGCCATATGGCATCATAATCATTCCAACCAAGTTTGAATAATTCCCTGCTGAAAATGGACAAAATATAGCCAAAAGTGTTATTTCCCTATATAAACTATAGTAAACTTTACTCCCTCCCCAAGGGGTAACGGATGTCCCAGGGGTGCTGAAATTTACAATTTTAACAAAGCCCCTGATGATCTTTCCATCTATGCGTAGAAATTGACTGTAGTACATCTGAGTCTGGAGAAGAAGTTTTTTTTAAATATTGGTTAACTTTCCCTTTGGGGCCTCGCCCTGGCCCCTTGGGTTGGGGGAGGTATCCCAATTTTACAATTATGTAGCCTCATCTACCAAGGATGAATCTAACCAAGTTTGAAAAAATTCCATCAACTTGTTTTGGAGAAGAAGTTGAAAATGTAAAAAGTTTACGCACATCGCACAACGCACGACTACGGACGGAAAGCGATCAGAACAGGTCACTTGAGCAAAGCTCAGGTGACCTAAAAATTAATCGGTTTGCCCTTTCCAATTCCGATTACCAATTACCAATTCCATAATCGATACAACTGGTTCATTATTTAAATCAAAGTGTCAAATTGAAAGTATACATCGAAATTTGAAAGAAATTTATTTTTATGATTTTTATTATATAATTGACAAAACTACATAACAATTACTTGAAATCCATGCATTATAAAGGAATGAAACCTAATATACAGTTAATAACTCTGTCTATTGATGTATCAGTGGCGTTCTTACTTTAATTGGGTATTCAGTCCAATAAAATTATAAACTGATTATGCAATCGATCATCAATCGGTTTAATACTTCTGATTATAAACGGATTACTGATTATGATTTTAAACCAATTGCCCATCACTTGTGTGAAGATAAGAGAAATAAGACAATTCAGCGAATTATAGTCCCCCACTGAAGGTGAAATGCACAGATGATAAATTTGTGCAGGAACTAATTCTACATATGAATGTTTGACAGACCCACCGATTCAATAAGGAATAGTGTCAGTGACCTGGCCAAAAACAGAGTGACCTACTTTGATATACGACACACCGCCCCACCAAGATGAACCCATACTCCAAGTATGAAGTTCCAGTGACAAGTAATGTAGGAGATAGAGCCCAGACAAACATTTTCTTTGATACATATCCTCAACAAGGTGAACCCATACACCAAGTATAAAGTTCCAGTTACTAGTAGTGTAGGAGATAGAGCTCAGACAAACTTTTTCTTTGATGTAGGTCAAAGGTCAAAATGTAAGTCAGAGTGACCTACTTTTGATACATGACACAACGCTTCACCAAGGTGAACCCATACACCAAGTATGAAGTTCCAGTGACTAGTAGTGTAGGAGATAGAGCCTGGACAAGATAGCGGAAGGACGAACGGAAGGACGAACGGAAGGATGGAAGGACACAACGCAAAACTATAGTCCCCCACCGGGAAAATAACCCAAACGAAGCAATTCTTGGTTATCAAAGGGCCATAACTATGTATTGAATTTGGCAAAAAACACTTTTTTAGGAGACGACACTACGCCAAGAGGTTCTCGCATTCAAAATATTACCGTTATAAATGACAACAGTATTTAACCCTTTCACCACTAGAAATAATGGACTCATTTAGATAAATGCATGGTTGAGTTTACTAAAGGTATATAGGGGTGAAAGGGTTAAGATATGCCTAGAACAAATTGACACAGATGTTTTTAATGTATGGAAATTATCTGTTAAGGTCATTTTAATTAATTTTTGAAAAAAAAATCTTTTAACTCTCAGAGGAACTAGGTGTTAACTGATTAAATCTACTGAATTTTTACAACTGTAACAGGGCACTCCCCTGAAGTCTTATGTCCATGGGTGCTAGCTCTACTTGATGGACTAACAAATTCACTCCAACTGACTGACAGACTGAGTGCAAACCCATAGTCCTGTCCAGTAGCAGGCCAAATGACAACTAAAGCAAGCTAAAATAAGGCATTCAATTGGGTCTGCTGTCTGGTCTTAAGGTTATCTGCATATATATCAACCTGGTTCCTGACAAAATTGGAAGGTAAATACCTTACCCAGATCACAGATAGTCTACTTTGCTATAACACTCCAATTATGTTTGCGGAAAAGGTTGATATATCTCTCGTTAGGTTTTGTAACTGTCACATGCATATACCTTATGAAAATATTTTCGAGTCGGCATGTTGTCTATTAATAGAACTGTCAGGTAATGTTGGTGTAATCTCAGTCTACCATCAGTTATGTTTAAACATGCCTTTTAACATGTAAATACTGTAATTGGTTTGTTTGTCCGGGTCAAGAAATATCTTGTATTTTGTAGATGATTGTGACGACCAAAGTAATGGTATGACAAGACAGTTCTATACAATCTACTGTATCAAACACGAATCAGTGTTTCATATTCACTACGTCCCAAACAAGAAGAAACCAATACATTGCCACAGATATTTGAGAGGATTCTTCTGTGGTATCAATAGTATGGCAGGTTTGGGACCAAATAGACTAGCATTACGTTACTACCAAAGGTACGTTAATTATCATATAGCTTCTTCATACCTGGAATCTCTTTACAGTTTAGCTGTTGCTTCTTAAAAGAACAAAACTTTCTTTGCATAAATCTGCTACAATGTATCATGTATGATGTAGTGGTATGCATGTTCACTTTCAGATAATACTAGAATACTGACAGGTCAACAAGAGCAGTGCCATGTGCCTAGACAGGTGTTATTACTTTAATTAATGCATATCAAATGCACCACAGACATGCATGAATGAAAATATTTAAGCCAAGAAACTCTGTCGTTATGCAAACAATTTGAAAAGGTACATAACAACATCATGTGTATCAACCAATTATCAGGTCTATTAAATGTATGTAGGACGGGAACCACTGACCTTGAAATACTCGGGAACCACTGACCTTGAAATACTTTTATTTTACCTGAATTACACAGTACACATACATATCAAGTTCTACCATATACAGGTATTGTTAGAACATGTTAACAGATGACGCTAGTTCACCTCAATTCTAACATTCATGCATTCACCTCATTGTCAACCTAGACTGGTTGTCAATTTTTTTCACATCAAGCGACATGTGATACATGCTAATGACATAAACTTGACTTAAAAATAGGCAACAGTTTGTCTGTGTTCATTTTTTAGAGACTCAACAGCCTACGTGGGCACTTTTGAGTCTGTGTGATGTGTCGGATGACGACACAGTTCAGTGTACAGGTAGTGTTGGTAGAATACAGATTAGATGCTGTGACAGTTAACATATTGATTTATTCCTTAGGTCAAACATCTGGTACACACTATCCCTCACATCACCAGTGAGATTACAGACTGTGAACTTAAAACTCCCTTACAATTACATCTTCACAAGATTGTCTTCAACAATTAAAGAATATTGACGAGCTGATCACGTCACAATACAATACATAACAACTACCGACACCACACGAGCAAAGAAGCTAAGAAACATACAAGGTATACCTAGAAACATATCATGTCCACTCCATTACACGGGTAGTATTCCAGCTGTACAGCATGCAATGTAGCCGTAATGTGTTGAAATTTATAGAAGTAACGATAATAATAAAAGGTTTCCCAACATATAAACAGAAACTGAAGTATAATAAAATATAATTGAGAGATAAAACACAATAACAGCAGTGATCCTGAGATAGGACAGTCACACATGTGCAGTTATTTCACCGGTGTACCTAGCTAGTCTTAGACAAATAAAGCTGTAACATACACAGTATTGGGTCAATTTTCGAGGCTCCATTAATACTTCCAGGGTGGCCTTTAACTCATTCCTGTGAAAAAGTTACATTTAAAAGAAGATGTATTAATCTGTCTGTTGCACTATCATTATAGGCTCTCACTTTCGTAACTTACTTTTTAGGCTCCTGTAATTCTTCAATTACGAAGTTCAGATAGTTCCTATCAAACAGAAATTAAGTAATATAAATATATGTACACACAAGAATATGTTAATCATGTTACCAAAATAATTTCATAATTTGTTGTTCGTCTTACAGTTATACTGTATACCAAACTCTAGAAATTTAAATGTAGAAGTTACATGGAACAGTTTAACTTCTGTCTGAAGTCAATACCATTATGACAGCTTCATGAAGAAGTATCTCTTGGTTCTTGAACCAGTAAATAAAACTTAGATATATTTCAAAATTTGACTGCACCGAACTGTCATTTAAGAGAGCTACGAAGTCCATACCAGCCGTTATATGCGAATAGTCCCGAGTAAAATGACAGCGCAATCCTTGTAATGTCGGTCTGCGTGTGTGCCCAAGGGTCCTGGAAATACTCTACTTCTCCTGAAATCAAAACCAACCTTAATTAAATTATCATACACAATTAATACAAAGTACCACAATGTGTAGACAGAGAAATCTCAACTTGAGGGGAAAATTCCTGAGGTTCAGCACAAGGCTTCAGGTTTTTTGGATTGTGAGACAACTACGATAGTAATAGACTATGCTATTGCAGGCTGGGTCCATGACATTGGTACTAGATTGTAAGATAACTGAACAAGTGGAGGCTGGATTGTGTGACAACTGGACTGGTGGAAACTGAATTGTAAGATAACTGGACTAGTGGAAACTGAATTGTGTGACAACTGGACTGGTGGAAACTGAATTGTAAGATAACTGGACTAGTGGAAACTGAATTGTGTGACAACTGGACTGGTGGAAACTGAATTGTAAGATAACTGGACTAGTGGAAACTGAATTGTGTGACAACTGGACTGGTGGAAACTGAATTGTAAGATAACTGGACTAGTGGAAACTGAATTGTGTGACAACTGGACTGGTGGAAACTGAATTGTAAGATAACTGGACTAGTGGAAACTGAATTGTGTGACAACTGGACTGGTGGAAACTGAATTGTAAGATAACTGGACTAGTGGAAACTGAATTGTGTGACAACTGGACTGGTGGAAACTGAATTGTAAGATAACTGGACTAGTGGAAACTGAATTGTGTGACAACTGGACTGGTGGAAACTGAATTGTAAGATAACTGGACTAGTGGAAACTGAATTGTAAGATAACTTGACTAGTGGAGGCTGGATTGTGTGACACTGGACTGGTGGAGGCTGGATTGTGTGATACTGGACTGGTGGAAACTGAATTGTAAATTAACTTGACTAGTGGAGGCTGGATTGTGTGACACTGGACTGGTAAAGACTTAATTGTGTTACATCTGGACTGGTAAAGACTGAATTGTGGGACAATTGGACAGGAGGAGGCTGGATTGTGTGACACTGGACTAGTGGAGGCTGGATTGTGTGACACTGGACAGGTGAAGACTACATTGTGGGACAACTGGACTGGTGAAGACTGAATTGTGTGACAAATAGACTTGTGGAAACTGCATTGCAGGACAACCAGTACTGGACTTGTGGAGACAAAATTGTCGGACAACAAAGAAGGCTGGTATCCAGACTGGTGGTGATTGGATTACAGAGCTCTACTTTATACAGTCAAATACCATAATATAAGTAATCAAAACACAGAACTAACCAACACTTCAAATAAAGTTCAGCTTTCATGTGACAACAAATTACATGCCAGCAATACATACGTATTATACCAAGTATTTTTAAATACCAACACAAAATATCCTTATGAATATATTTAATATCAAATCATGTTGCGTCGTCATATCCCGTTATATCACAAAACACAATGTATTTGTTTATAAAGTTTTTTCATTAAAGACCTAATATAACAGGGAAATATTTAACGGAGATCTGCAGAAAATTTAAAAGCCAAGAAAATTATTAATCAAACCATATTGACAAAATGACAACAGAAAAATATGGTATTTTCTTTAGTCATAAAAAAAATTACAAGTATGTTTAACAAATGACTTACCTCTACCTAGCTGTACAAATCCAGTAATGATAATTAGAACAAGGGCGAGAACTTTGGCATATGTGAACACATCTTGTACTCGAGTGGCCCATCGTACACTCATACAGTTGACAAACATCAAAATTACTGGAAAATAACAAAAAATAAAGATTAGAAATAATATAAATTGAGAATTAATTAACGACAAATTTACTGCACCAAATGACACACCACAAAGCTTTTCAACTGATTACTTTCCATGATTTTACAGTGTTGGGGAAGATGAAATCAAAGCATCTGTTGCCATAATTCAATATTACAAGGGATCCCAGAGGGATCTTGGCGCCCACCTTTTTACCACCTTCATTAGTTCTTTGTCAGTTCGATCTTTTCTCTTCTTTCCTCTTATCTGTTTGATCGAGTCATGTTAACAGTAAATGCACCTTGAGGTAATTTTTGATCTAAACTTAATACTGATGTGTATGAAAGCCAACTTTCAAAGTGAGTTTGTCATTTCACATATTTACTAGTACAGTACTTAAATTAAGTGAAAGAAATAGAATCGATCATTGCAATATGAGAAAGATCTGTTTAGTTCTTCTATTAATCGATTTTGTTTTTATGATCAGTCTCAAAATATAACATGCACAACGAGAGATCAAGGGGAACCTACATATAAAATCTGAGAAAGATCCCTCCCGTACTTCCCGAGAAATAGCGATAACAAACTTTCACTATCAAAATCCAAGATGGCTGCCTGTCGGCCATGTTGTTTATCCGATCAGTCTCTAAAATTGCCCTGCACAGCTAGGAACAAGGGGAACCTAGCTACATATGAAATTTAAGAAAGATCCCTCTAGGTCTTCCGGAGAAATAGCGGTAACAAACCTACACTATCAAAATCCAAGATGGCTGCCTGTCGGCCATGTTGTTTATCCGATCAGTCTCAAAAAAGGCCCTGCACAGCTATGGACTAAGGGGAACCTAAATATAAAATTTGAGAAAGATCCCTCTGGTACCGTACTTCTTGAGAAATACTGATAACAAGAATTGTTTAAGGACGGACAACGGACGGACCACAGACGCAGGGTGATTTGAATAGCCCACCATCATCTGATGGTGGGCTAAAAAGTGACAACAGATATGTGGAATAACATTACGATATCAGTTTACTTTGAGTCATTATATGCAAAATAGCTCACAGTCAGATTTTGATTTTTTTTAACCAAGCCAGACTTTTATTTTCATAATAAATACTGCATATTTTCACAGGCCCTGATATAACATCTACTAGCTCTGTCCGAGTTCTGGGAAAGTGGAATTACATGTATACACCTGGCTTTTGTATTACAAAATAAAACATTATTTATAACTAAAACTTCAACAAAATGATGCAATATAACAACAGGGCTAATTCATTTATTCAAAATGTTAATAATTATTGTACAAGTGGTAAGTCCTATCATACAATGTATAACACTTATTTATATACCTGATCATCACTTATCATGATGTTGTTTTGTCTACCAGCCTCCCAATGTTTGTACATTGATTAGCCTTTTCTGATCAATTAATTCACAGTTATAGAAGACAAAAGTTTTTTATCAAATGCATATAAAGTTTCGACCAATCAAGTGTGGGCGATATTCATACACAGCAAACTTCTATCATCTTACATATATTACATATATACCAATTTTTTAAAACTGAATTCAGCAAACAATTAATTTGTACTTTCAGAAAGGTTTGTATCAATTGGATTATACATGTACTCGTTTATGAGATAAATGGACTGAAAGAACTACAGAATAAAGAAAATACATTATGTACTACATGTATGTATTATGGTCAAAGCAGGGGACCCCAAACAAACTCTACACAATCAACAATTCAGAGAAAGAAAAGGTAATGTATCCATCAACATGTTACAATCACACTACACATGGGTTGGGTATACATTTATAATGGATTTTATTTACTTTTGTGATGTTACAGATGTGTTGCTATACATGTATCATATCAAATCTGTTGTTACTGTTTTAATTTCCTGATGACGTCACAATTGCTTTCCATTATAAATAAATAATGACAGTCAAGGGGGAAGAACGTTATCTAGATATTAAACTGAAATTTGTTTTCCTACGTACCTATATATTACTGTATGCTGCTCAACCCAACGTTTCATAAGGTTAGCATTAACAGTCTAACACTGACCATCCTTACTTTTTAATGTAGTTATTGTATTATGTATCTAGATAAAGATACTGACGCTCCATTATACATAGACTCAGTGTGTACGTCATGTAACAGTACATATTGATCATATTGAATCAATCTTGGACCAGGTGTGACCTGTCTTTTCCTACTCACTTATGAACATGTTTTACAGTGTAAAACAGTACCTAACCTATTCGTATTACATACTGTACATAACAGTATACATACCTACACCTACCCATGTATTTCAACCCTAGATTTTAGTTCCTATCCTCCTCATACTTTTTCACTCATTTTTCAATAAGCGTCTGAAATGCTGATACTATAGAACCTTTGTATCAAACAAAAAGATTTGTCCTACCTTAAACTAAAACAGGTATTTTGTTTGGCCTTAATGCATGCTGGTTGATATAAATTGATCACAATGAACTGCCTGTTGTGTACTTTTGAATATCACTCTACGACATTTTACACAGTTGACAAGTTGACAATATTTACGGGACATTATTATCATATTAATCCATCACATCCTGTACTTTATTATATTAAAGTGAAATCCCCAAACAAGTAAAATACCTCTGCATCCGGCCAGTCTAAACCAAAACAAAACATCTATGTGGACATTAAAGATAAGAGCCCACTTCCCCATGTTGACTTTTAAAAGTATAAGATATTATGAACTTAACATTTTGGTAGGCAGCAACCTAAATATATAAACATTTCATGGAAAGCTGTGATTAACCTGTTTACCTGTCTTTATGACCATACCAACAAAAACTGTCTGTCTGAAATGAGTGTTTCCTAACCATTACCATGGGCAAATATAGGTGATCCTGAAGATGGTTACGAAGAGTTTAAGGTGTCGAAGCAGGGTATCGCCTAATCGGTGTCATATATTCCTCCCCTTACTGCCAGCTTAGTCCACAATATAAATATAACTCCTTTCCCAGTGTTTAATTACCCATAACATTACACCTGAAAGAGTCTGACCTTAATTTCTTAACCTTCCTGACATAATTATAATTACTGCTCATGATCATCAGAAACAAAATGAGAGATAATGGAAACTGGATTCAAGGAGGGCTGTTAAATATCAAAAGTGAACAGCATCTCATACTCCAGGACTGTCATATAAATATATCAATAAATACATATCTGATAATTTATTTAATTCAAACATACATATTTGGATGTTTAGAACTAGATATTCAAGTTGAAGATTTTCTATTACTAATACTGTTTAAACATTTCACCTTTACTCAGTGTTCCCCCTTAGTTTTTTAGTACATAGGGTACATTGTAACCCGAGATAAGGAATTGTTGGGGTACAAACATCAAGCTAATTACAGTACAGTTGAGTGAACAACTAGCACCTTGTGAAAACTGAGGTACCAAGAAAGACCAACACATGTAAAAGTTATATTTTAGATGTGAAAAAGCATGACCAGTACAGATATTGAGAATGTACATTTCACTGACAAGCATGCACAGAACTAGAGCACTGCTGGTCTGTATACAAGTCTATTGTGCGATGCCAAGATGCCAAGATTTAGTCGGTGGTGCTGTGGTCAAAGGTCAAGGTCGGTGCCCTAACAACAACCTCTTGGGAGACATACTGCACAATACTATGTGTAAAACAGGTGGTACTTTGGTGCTTTACATTCTAGTATATTCTATTATCTTCAATACATCCCAACAGTCTCAATACAAATATGATGGCAAAAAAATCTTAAGTTGCTTCCAATTCACAATCACATGATCATGACAGTTAAATGCCAGATACAACAATAAAATGCTGACATTAAATAGAATTAAATAACAAAGCAATATCATAAGAAATTATAGAATAAGAGACACTTTTTTCTCTCTCAAATATATAGTATAGCATAGGATAACATTTTCATAGATGACATACACTCAGATTTATACATATATATTTGCCATAATCAGTACAAAGGACACTCAAAATATTGGCTCAAGGGGACTCTTATTAAGATAACAAATCATAGAATGTGTCAGTTGCTGTTACAGCAAAATCATTTTCAGGGAGAATTTTACAAGATGGGGAATTTTTCTAATTTTCTCTATGGAAAATAATTTACCAATAAATGGTTAAAATTTGAAAACACACTTGTTACCTGTTGAGAAGTTATCAGAACCTTGGACTGTAATAATTTGTCAGTTAAATGGACTTCAACATTTTACATAACCTGATATATATCTTCTATACACAAGGGTTTTACTTTTACTACTGGTAATATTTGAACAATAATAATATACAGCATTTGATATAGCGCCCTATGTAGCTAACATAACTTAATAAGCCACATTTTACATTACATACATTATTCAATTAATACAATAAGCATATACCTGTTATATACATTAGTCAATACAATTTTTGAGGAATTCGCATGAGCTGTCTTATCAGGTGCTAACTACAAGTCCTATGCCACCTGGCTAATATCTCCCTCTAGTGTGTATGCCTGCGTGTGTGCTGGAGATTGTGTGTTCTGTTTGTAGTGGGACCATGCTTCTAACGGTATCATTTATAGTGCCACCTCACTACACAGATACCGATACAGCACAGA
Organism: Mizuhopecten yessoensis; assembly: GCF_002113885.1. Taxonomy (NCBI): domain Eukaryota; kingdom Metazoa; phylum Mollusca; class Bivalvia; order Pectinida; family Pectinidae; genus Mizuhopecten; species Mizuhopecten yessoensis. The sequence goes on along the minus strand of NW_018408848.1, from coordinate 74,105 downwards.
TGTATATACAGCAACATCCTCCCAAGACCAATTTATACTCCACCTGGGTTGTTGGAGTTGTGTGGGCAGGAGAAAAAACACTTTCTCTGAATATTCCATGCATACGACGACTTCGGGGATCAAACCCCGGCCACCTGCGTGGAAGGCCAAAGTGTTAACCACTTGACCAACCTGCCCATATGTCATCAACTCATCATGTTTGTATCCCACACAAAGTAGGCAGTATATTTCAGTATCTTCCAGCATTATCAATCTTCTAGTTTTGTTCCTTAAAGAATAACTGATTAGGAGCTGTAGGGCAAATCAAAACTTGGGTGCAATTTCGGGGGAAGATATCTTGAAAATATCTAGAATTAAGGTCCTTCTTAAGGACTACAGTCAAGTAATGGACTTAAAAAGATCTCTTCGGCGTGACAGGGAATGTGTGTTTCTGTTCAAACTAGGGATCGAACAAGTAACCCTGAACTTCCTAGTCTGCTATGCATGCTTTTACCAAAATAAAGAGGAATTCCCCTGCTTTCCCTCCCTTTATAACATGTTCACTCACAAACACAAATATTACCCAGTGAGGTTCATAATATTAATGTCAGAGATGGCTATAACATGATGTTGTAACACTTAGTCTGACATGTGATAAATATAGCAAATATAAGCCTTTTCAAAAGTTAGGTTCCAAGTAACTATAACTTGAATACATAGATGCATGAAATAGCTTTGTCAAAAAGAATGGGGCTTGCACCCTTGCATTTTTTCACTTATTTTCATACATAATCATGGTGTCTAATCATCCCCTTGTTTTCAAATCGAAGAAAAGGATGTTTCAGTACACTTTTGTTAAAGACAAAAAATGTTGAAAGATCTTAAAACTTGTTTTTTAACATATTTAACAGAAACACACAGGACACAAAAAGGTGAACAGGAGTTAAAATGTAAAGATGAATGCCAAAAATCTATGAACAAGGAAGAAATTAAACAACTTTTTAAAAGTATCAAAACATCTGTACATCACAGTTCCTAAACGAACTGGTACTGCCAGAATCAATCAGGAATTGAACCTGTTACACCTTCAGGTACTTAAGCCTCATCTGTCAATACACCTCACCATAATAAATTATTATAGGTATGTATATATATACTGAGTGAGGGACGAGGCTAATACAGTGTGGACACACCCTACTTTCTAAGTCTCCGATCATTATCATATCTATGATTAAATCCGTCCACAAAGAGTAATGTATGGTAATAAATGAATTATAAATGTCTGAAAATCAAACCCATGTTGCCTGTAATGTGAATGGCCATGATCCCATAAAGTCAAATCTATTAAGGAACCCTACTGATACTTACATATACAAACTGCTGCTAGTAATCGTACTGCAATTAAAGGCTGTTCGCAATCAGGAAACAATGGTTCAATGACATAATAAGCAAAGGTGAGTGCAACAATTGCTTGAGAACATGGTCTCACAATCATACATTCAATCCATAGTCTTAAAAACGCCACAACAGGTCCAAAGGCTTCATACATGTAGGCATAATCAGCGCCTGATCGACGAATAGAGGTTCCCAATTCCGAGTAACAATAAGCTCCTACCATTGAAAATAGTCCACACAATACCCAAATGATCAGTGAAAGTCCCACACTTCCAGCGTCCTGCATAACTCCTTTCGGACTCACAAAAATACCCGATCCTATAATACTACCAACTATAACCGTGACACCATTTAATAGTGTGATTTTTTGTTTTAAGTTAACGGCTTCATCTTTTCCCGTGTCCGAGGATTCACTGGATTTCTGTGATCTGTCTCTCATTTCCAGTGGCACCGAATCATACTGTTCGTTTGAAGCCATGTTTTTGTCCTATTTTAATCCGTCTTTCCTCCTGCCGATTAAAACATCTATGTTCGGTTATTGAAGTTCAGTTACCCGTTACAATGTTCTCACAGATAGTACCAGTATCCCGGGCCGTAAAGTACAGAATGATGAAATCAACTTCTCTGCTTCAACGTCCTGTTGTGTAGCGACAACGTGGTTTCAAGTTTATACAAATAAGGCAGTGTAAAACAAGGTCAAGGTCGACCGTTTAGCGTTAGCCTATGGTTTATTGTGATGATGCAACCAACTAAATTAAATATATGGGCAGTCTTTGGTTAAAATATTCTACTGGTATTTTAATGTCGATTTTAACAGCATCTTGTTAAGTTGGGTAAGAGATATCATACTCGGGGGGATTATATTGGCACTAGTCTGTACTATGACAGCGAGGCTGGCAACGATACTAGGCCTACCACGTGTCCAACTTTCGATTTGTACGGGGGCGTGTCGTAATCACGTGTAGCCGTAGGTCACTTTCCCTATCTCATTTATTTTTTAATATTTCAATTGAGTTTGAGAGGTCACTCACTGCGGCAGATGAAATTTGCTCAAAATTGTAAAATAAAAAATGCTGCATCATATATAATTAAAAGTATTCCATTTTGGGTACCCTCACCCTAGGAAAGTAAGGACATAATCGTACATATTATATCTGATAAGATATAACTGATCAGCGGCCTCTTATATGTATATTATCACAGATATAATCCACAGATCCACACCATATATAACTCATACCTGGTATATATGTGTGGTTGCTTGCTTGGCATGCAGAGGCAACCCTTATGGTCCAATATATACCACTCCTCCGTATGACAATACATTTTTAAATAGCAAACATTTCTTTCAAGCAATGGTGACTTGACCTCTGACTGCATGTCCACCCCTTAAATCAATAGGCTTATTTGTAATTACAAGGGCACCCAATACCCCAAGTTTGAACTTAATTTGTGTGACAATTCATTCTTATGTTATTATCCGAAAAAACACAAGAAAGCAAAATTGTATTTTCATATGCAACAGCAACCTTGACACCTGCCTGACAATGCCCAAAAATGCTTTTCAGCTGGTACATTTTGAATCCTCCACCACTAAAGAGGGCTCCAAACCAAAAATGGTTTTATCCATCACTTAATTAGTTCCAGAGAAGTCACTTAAAGCAATTTGGCCATAAAACATAAACCCCTTTGCAGATTTATGCAAAGTGCACAGTTTTTTGTATGTACCTTATAACCCTTCAACAATAATAGAAAAATTTGTGCAATTATCAAGGCCATCTTTTTTCCCAGAACCAGAAGAAGCCTGAGGAACTAAGCCAAAGATCCAGGAAATTTGTTTTTTTTGAGAAAGATCCCTATAGTAATTTATCAAGTGGTAAATTAAATCTTTGTAGATAACGATGCAAATGTATGCCTTTCGGATACTTTTCCGATAACAATGCCCCATCACTTCAGATCAGGTTTGTGCTAACATTATGTTAGATCTATATTGCATTTGATCTACTATGTGTCCTTTTCTATCAAGAAAGTTTGCTCCGATTCTGTACATATAGGATCTTACATGAGTTTCCATTTCATATGAGATTTATGAAACTAGTCTAAGAATTTTTCAATTTAACGAGCCTCTAGCGAGCTAAAATGAAAAAATGGTTACGGGTTTCATAAATTTCATATGAAATGAAAAGCAGTGTAAAAACCTTTTTATCACATAATCAAGATTTGTGGCATTTATTCGTGTAAAACAACAATTTTCATGAAAAAAAACTGCCATTTTGACTCCAGTGCGCAAGTCTGTGACGTCATGTACTTGTCCTAGGCGTGACATCACAATTGAAACAATTGAAACTTACAACCAATCACAGGGTTGATAGGTCATATTGCATGGGTTGATACGCAAAAAAATATGACATGGGTATATTCACTGGATAACACAGTACATTATGTGATAAATTTAAATAATAGGTGTGGTCTTAAAACTATCTCTCAGCCCAGTGTGATGAAGGCAAGTTGACAAAACCTCAGTCTAGGATTCAAAATCTTACCTTGTGTTTAAAAAATTTCATTCTATCAGAGCAGAAGATTATTCAAGCTCACTAATGGATTATATTTCTAGGACAGAAGCATCATGCTTGTTCCAGTTTAGGCAAATTTGTCTGGTGGATAGATCATCGGAGGGCATCTTCAATGTAGACATTAAAATTTCAAGTATTGTGATGATGATTAAAAACAATAGCAGAAAAAATCAATGATTTATGTTTTAATTATGTTAACATATGAATAAATAAAACTCAAACAATCATGACATCTTTCATTAATGAAAACCTTATACAACATACAATAAAATACCTAACACAAGTTGTTTACATCACAAAATGTTCAACTCACACAAAATCTTGACTACATGTCACCTTCCATACATAATAGCGGACTAAATCGAAGCAACCCTAAAAGTTCCTGTAGCACTACTGAGCTTCCATCAACACAGAACCATAGCATACACTAACAATGTTTCGGTCTCATTTAGTTTTACGTTCAATTCTATCTGTACATGACTACCTCTGAAAAGACTGTATGAGGCGTGAAGAAGCCATTGTGTATACAGAGCTATTAGAACAGATATTCCGTTTTTTTTATACCAAATGTAATCTAAGGTTTCAGAGTAGCTGTTCAAGGGGGAAACTTTTAAGCTTTCTTTCTGATCTTTGAAATAAAATTCCCCCTGCACGTAGTCTGTCAAACTTCATTTTATTTCACATCTTTTTGGAAACAGATCTCACAAGTCTTACTTCAATATTTTACATGTGATTTTTTCCAGGAATATAGACATCCTAATTAAAATCTTTGAAAACATTCCTGTTAACAGCTACAAAATTCACTATTTTGATTAAAGTGTTACTTTTCTTGTACAATATTGTCAACATTTAGAGTTGTGTACTTATTTGTACTGGTCAAAGAATCCCTTTTTGTAAGCAAAATGTGTTAATTATTGAAAATCCATTTGATAATTCATTCTAAATTTAAAAACTGAGAAAACTGAAACTAAAAACTGAAATTACTAGGACCTGGGATAGACTAGTAACCCTACAACAGATGTCTGTACCTAAATAGTGACTACATATATTAGACAATTTTTTCTGCATACAAATGTATCTCCTTAAGTGTTTTTTTGTCTGTTTTAAACCGATATTCCGGGTTAATACACCCCCTTGTTGTTGTAATAGTGCATCATTTAAAATATCAGGATATAATTAACAAATATGAGTGTCAATAACACTGTCATGAACAACAGCATAATGCATACAATAATGCAGCTATATTTTTAATTTTTATTATGCATTAATTAAGAAGAATGTTTTGAAACTTGTTTTTGCTGCAACAAATTCTATTTACAGGCAGTTATTTAACTTTTATTGGTATACATCACAGTTGTATACAAGGTAGATATGATATTATTAACTCTTTTTTAAGTGAACAGTAAATTAATGAATTATTCACATAATGATCAAGACTTGATCTATACCAGTAATAATTTCATCATACTACCACAGTCCTTCAGATTTTTTTTTTATTTGTAAGATATATAAACATCTTCAAATATGCATATTTTGTGGGGTTTACTTACCAGGTAATTCACACATCAGAATGTATGACAAAGAAAGTTTGTCACACTTTACCGTGATTTATAATTACCGAGACTGTATAATTGATGAAATTATTACTGGTATAGATCAAGTCTTGATCATTATGTGAATAATTCATTAATTTATTGGAGCTAACTAATTCTAGGCAGATAAAATATTTCAATAAAATCCTTTCCTGTCAAGCTGTCTTCACCTACATATTAAATCCTTTATGTAGATTACTCCTTCTTTAACTCTTGTCACTCAGTCATTCTCATATACGTCTTTGTCTTTCACAGATGCCATTAATCAATGAATCAAGTCACATGTGTCATCAATCAATTAACCAGGTCACAATTGTCATCAATATTACCCGGTAACCAAGTGTCATCAATCAGCAAAGTCACACATGTCATCATCAATTACCTAGTAACCAAGTTGAAGGTCTGGTGTCATCAATCAGCCAAGTTACTGGTGTCATCAATCAATCAACCAATCAAGTCATAAGTGTTATGAATCAATGACTAAGTCACAGGTGTTAACAGTCAGTTAACCAAGTCGCATGTGTCATCAATCGATTAACTTGGTCACTGGTGTCATCAATCAATAAACCAAGTCACAAGTACCATCATTCAATTCATCAGGTCACAGTTTCCAACAAACCATCAAGTCACAAGTACCATCAATCAAATGATCAAGTCACATGTGTCATCAATTAATTAACTTGGGAACAGGTATCATCAAGCATTGAACCAAGTCACATGTGTCATCAGTTAATTATCTAAGTTACAGGTGTCTAAAATCAATTAACCAAGCCACAGGTGTCATCAATCAATTACCAAGTCACAGGTGTCATAAATCAATAAACCAAGTCACAGGTGTCTTCAATCGGATGATCAAGTCACAGGTGTCATCAATCAGATGGTTAAGTCACAGGTGTCATCAATCAATTAACCAAGTCACAGGTGTCATTAATTAATTAACCAGGTCACATGTGTCATCAATCAGATGATAAAGTCACAGTTGTCATCAATCAATTAACCAAGTCACAGTTGTCATCAATCAATTAATCAAGTCACAGGTGTCATCAATCAATTCATCAAGTCACAATTGTCTTCAATTAATTAATGAAGTCACAGCCTGTCAGACAGGTGACATAAACCGATAATTCAAGTCACAGGTACATGCATAATTAGTCCATTAACCAGGTGTCATCAATTCATTAATTTACATGTGTCATTAATTATATATGGAAAAGCAGAAATTAAAGAAGCAATCACTATCAAAATGGAAGTAAATTAAACAATTTACTTAAAAGCTAAAAAAAAACACAAAAAAACACATTTAACACCTAAATCAGGTTAAGCTCTATAAACGTGATAATTTACTGTATATGGTAAGTGATGAAGCTCTCCCAGCTAATTATCTGGTAGATGTGACACATCCTGAATTCAGATTCTTATATGGGAACTCAGATGTTAATACAAATGTATTTCTATGTCTGTACATTTAAATGACAATTTCTGTTACTTCATTCCTGAAAAAAATCTTAACATGTAAGAGGCATTTTTTGTCTCTGGAAACAAGAGACCAGACTCTTCACACCTAAGTTTTTACTGTATATGGTCACAACGCCTCATTCCATTACACAAAACTTACAGTAAAGTACAAATGTATACAAAATGTCTCATCCAGTATATCAGAACACAGAGATAAGAGCAATGTGAAATATTCTGTAGTTAATGCATTATGAGGAGCATATCAATATATTGTGTCTTTTAATGTAAAATTAATACTGGGTGGCGAAGATTGAATAAGACATATTTCATCACTTATAGGAGTACAAGGGCTTTTAGTGGAGAGTTTATATACTTCTAAAACCATTCCACATGATACTTAGCCACTTACACCACATCTCATGTATATGACATCACAAAGAGACAAAAATGAAGTGACATAACAAAATCAGGAAAAGTCAGAGAACATAATGCTGAAACTGCTAATGTGATGAAATAAAAAAAAAAATCTATCAACTACAAATGTATATACAAGTCAGAATGATAGAACTTCTTTCTTTTCTGCTGAAAATATGGGCAAAATGGGGTTTGAATAATTTCACTGACTAGTCAATTTTCTGCCAAAAAAGCTCCGGGAAAAAGGCAAAATTTTTCAAATGGTCAAACATCTATTTTTGGTTTCTGAGCTTCTTCTGACAATTGGAATGATAGAAACAAAGGTTTTATGCCCAGGTGAGCAGGAGAGGGAAGTTCTGCCCTCTGGCTTTCCAAAATGGGGCAAAACCCTTGACATACCTTGGGTTTCACACAATTAGAAACCCCTCTGATAAAATTTTCCTATCCTGCACCCCTGGAGATGAACGTGTCCTATGTTTCTTGTATTAGACATCTCAAACCATTAAGAAAATGATTTTGAGGGCACTTAATAAAAAAAAAATCTGAAAATGTAATATTGCAGACTTTCTCAATACATGCTCAATTCTCGTGAGATTACAATTTTCACATTTTACTTGGGGGATGGTGGTAGAAATATGTTAGGTTATGGAGAAGATACTGCTATGTGTATAACATAAACATGTCAAATCAGTGTGCTATTATGATAATAGCTTCATGGATTAAAACACTTACCAGGTACCTTCCTGGTTTAAGAATATTAAATTTACATTGTTCATTTTTTATACAAAAACGGCAATTGCTAGCAACTGAAGACATTGCATCCTTCCACACAGTCAGGTACATAATAATGGACCTTAAGTTGTACAAACTAACAAGGTTTTCCTGCAGAAACTCTGATAATGTCCATCCACATATTGGTAGGCTATTGCGACCCCTGGATACAAGTGTAGCATTGATCAATTACTTCCCATTACAGATTGGACAGACTTTGTATCCCTGGGCACCAGAGTAGCATCCATTCAAAGGTAGGACAGACTTTGTTTCCCCTTGGACACCAGGGTAGTGTCCCTTTACAGATTGGACTGATTTTGTATCCGCGGACACCAGGGTAGTGTCCCTTTACAGATTGGACAGACTTTGTATCCCCGGAAACCAGGGTAGTGTCCCTTCACAGATCGAACAGACTCAGTATTATACCTTGATACCAGGGTAGTGTCCCTTTACAGATTGGACAGATTTTGTATCCCCGGAAATCAGGGTAGTGTCCCTTCACAGATCGAACAGACTCAGTATTATACCTTGATACCAGGGTAATGTCCCATTACAGATTTGACAGATTTTGTATCCCTGGACACCAGAGTAGCATCCATTCAAAGGTAGGACAGACTTTGTTTCCCCTTTGACACCAGGGTAGTATCCCTTTACAGATTGGACAGATTTTGTATCCCCGAACACCGGGGTAGTGTCCCTTCACAGATCGAACAGACTCAGTATTATACCTTGATACGAGGGTAGTGTCCCTTCACAGGTCAGACATATTTTTGTATCCCTGGATACCAGGGTAGCATCCATTCATAGGTAGGACAGACTTTGTTTCCCCATTGACACCAGGGTAGTGTCCCTTCACAGGTCAGACAGATTGTTGTATCCCTGGATACCAGAGTAGCATCCATTCATAGGTAGGACAGACTTTGTTCCTCCCCGGACGCTGGGGTAGCGTCCCTTCACAGATATGATGGACTTTGTTTCCCCTGGACACCAGGGTTGTGTCCCCTTCACAGATTGAATAGACTTTGTTTGCACTACCTAGACACCAGGGAAGCATCCCTTCACAGATCCGATAGACTTTATTTCTCCCCGGACACCAGGGAAGCATCCCTTCACAGATCGGATAGACTTTATTTCTCCCCGGACACCAGGGAAGCGTCCCTTCACAGATCGGATAGACTTTATTTCTGCCCAGACACCAGGGAGGCGTCCCTTCACAGTTTGGATAGACTTTGTTTCCCTCGGAATACCAGGTTCGTGTCCATCTACATATTGAATAGACCTTTTAGTCCATGGACATCTAGGTAGACGGGTACACATCTGATGCTTGCATGATTTCCTATATCTAACTACATGGTACCGGGGTATATATACAAAGCTTGCACTGACTTGTCTCATTACACCTGCCTACAATACATAGCATGACTTTTTCTGGTCTACGTGGCTGAGAAGTCTCCAATACAATGTGTATTTTGTAACAACGCAGTCTAGTACCTGAAATGCCTACAATACATATTTACTATGGCAGTATGATAACCTGGCCCAGTTTCAGAAAGGTCTACAATGTACTGTATGGTAACACGGCTTGGTTTATACATGGTTTTCACAAGGTCCACAGTAGGAAGTTAAACCATGGTAGAAGGATCACACATGTAGATGCATTGAAATGCTCTTCCAAATCCTAGCTGGTACAAATACAAACTTTTGTAGTTCAGTTTCCTCATAATAACATGTGACTGTGGCAGGCTTTAATTTCAACTTATGTACTTTGACCTTCAAAACTGACCAATCACTGAAAGCTATTGGCTGAGACTGATCTTTCTATGTTGAATGTGTAGGAATACTGAAAGATATAAGAAAACAAATGATATTTCCATGTAGTGGAAGAGCTTTACAAATTTGTTTCTATATCGTTACATGTTTTGAAATGTTGGTCTAATTTTCAAGCAATATATGTCCATCTAGATACAAGAACAATACCAGCAGGGATGGATCACAACCTATCCCATCACACTGAACACTTACTCTCATAGCTCATGAACAAGCAATTCTTAATGTGCTTTATGAGTTTAAGATTAGTTGTCTGATTATATGCAAACATTTCAAACAGTCACCAAAATTTGAATGAGCAGTTGACAAGTGCAAAAAAAAAATTGTAGTTACAAAACATGATTTATGATTTCTTATTTTAAAAAATCATTTCTGTTTTTAATTAAGTTCAATACTGAATGAGAACTTTGAAATATATAATGTATACATGTATATGGAATTTCATCTCCTCTGATACACCAAAACAGTAATCATACCTCATTTTCAATATCCATGATGGACTTGTAACCAATCTGAGGAATCATTATCTAAAATAAAAGATGAATAGAGTTAAGAATAAAATATAATGTTTTACTCTACATGTACAGTCAAATTTGTTGTATCTTTATAACTAAACAGAATATCAAGAATATATTGTTTATCTCAAAGTTGACTTTTGGTCACCAGTGAGCTAAGTGCAATGCATGCTATCACTATACACCTCGTTTATACCATAAGTGTCTTTCATTACTGATAAATGACACATTTAATAAACATGTAGTAAATGTGAAATGTTTAGTGCAAAATAAGGTATGTAACCATCTTCAAGGTTATTTCAATTGCCACTTTAATTTATTTAGACTTGAAACTTGAATTATCAAGAGTGATGACAATGAATTTGGGTGTATGCTGACTAGACGAGCAAAGAGTAATACTATATACATCCCAATCCTTAGATAAAATGACCAGGGCATCAATATCTGTAAAATAATGTGTATTAATGTGTAAATGTTTTACCAATTAATGTAAAGCAGACAACATATCAGTGATACAATGATATGGAAGTGTTATTGACAAGTCCTTGTATCTATTTGTATTGTTAATATAAAACATGATACTTAGATCCTGTAGCCTGGCTATATCTGTATAACATGGTTTATAGGTGATACTTACATCCTGTAGCCTGGCTATATCAGTATAACATGGTTTATAGGTGATACTTACATCCTGTAGCCTGGCTATATCAGTATAACATGAGTTTATAGCTGATACTTACATCCTGTAGCCCTGGCTATATCAGTAAAACATGAGTTTATAGCTGATACTTACATCCTGTAGCCCTGGCTATATATAACATGGTTTATAGGTGATACTTATATCCTGTAGCCCTGGCTATATCTGTCTAACATGAGTTTAAAGGTGATACTTATATCCTGTAGCCCTGGCTATATCAGTATAACATGGTTTATAGGTGATACTTACATCCTGTAGCCCTGGCTATATCAATATAACATGAGTTTATAGCTGATACTTACATCCTGTAGCCCTGGCTATATCAGTATAACATGAGTTTATAGCTGATACTTACATCCTGCAGCCCTGGCTATATATAACATGGTTTATAGGTGATACTTATATCCTGTAGCCCTGGCTGTATCTGTCTAACATGAGTTTAAAGGTGATACTTATATCCTGTAGCCCTGGCTATATCAGTATAACATGGTTTATAGATGATACTTACATCCTGTAGCCCTTGCTATATCAGTATAACATGGTTTATAGGTGATACTTATATCCTGTAGCCCTGGCTGTATCTGTCTAACATGAGTTTAAAGGTGATACTTATATCCTGTAGCCCTGGCTATATCTATCTAACATGAGTTTATAGGTGATACTTACATCCTGTAGCCCTGCCTATATCAGTATAACATGAGTTTATAGGGGATACTTACATCCTGTAGCCCTGGCTATATCAATATAACATGAGTTTATAGCTGATACTTACATCCTGCAGCCCTGGCTATATATAACATGGTTTATAGGTGATACTTATATCCTGTAGCCCTGGCTATATCAGTATAATATGAGTTTATAGGTGATACTTACATCCTGTAGCCTGGCTATATCTATATAACATGGGTTTATAGGTGATACTTACATCCTGTAGCCTGGCTATATCCGTATAACGTGAGTTTATCTGCCAGGGCACACCAGACAATGCTGTAACACAAAACACACTTCATCAGGAATCTTACATAATAGCTTCTCATTATGAAAGTGAAAAGTATAAGATTTATTGTGATTTCACCTTAGTAATTTTTACCCTTTAACTGTAATAAACCAAGGGAACTTAATCTTTGGAAATAGATTGCAATAGACATTTGACTATATAACTACTGTATTCCAGACTTGGACTGGTGAGCATGCAGTCTGTATGTTTGGTTAACTGTTGTGACAAACATTCAATTACACACACAAATGTGCATGTTTTCCTATTACCGGGGTAATTTGTTATATTTCTATTATCTGTAGTTTGATTCAACTAAAATTTTGAACTTCTGGTACATAAACACATGAGTATATCATACAAATAAGTTGTAAAGTGTTTTATTAATTGACTTTTGATACATTAAACATAGAATTTATGTATCTATATTCTAAAAATTTGTGAAAACCTTTTTATACTACCACCATAATTTTTGTCCTGTAGAATGTAGGACATTATAAATTACAAGGGTTTGGCAGGACATGTATAGTGAGGATGACCTGTAAATAAGTTGTCATGATTAAAGCAAGGTGTCAAATGGAATTTAGAGACATTATAACAAGATTTTACAAATATTATAATAAGTCTCATGGAAAGTAAGTTGACAAAAAAAGAATGGCACTTTGATCATAGTGTTAGTAAGAAATTCTGGGTCAAAGAAAAAATATTTTTCATACAAGGTCAGAAGGAGAGCACACAATAAATATTTCTCTCAGGCTGCAATGTTTTCTTCTTCGTTTTTTCTAAATTGATGTGGACTGTTAATTTGTCAACTTTATCTGATAACAAATGTCATATTCCTATCGTTGATTGACCTTGACATAGTGATGATAACAGCAGTCAGATTCCTCCCTTCCTAAACAACGACTCCCTACCCAAACAACTGCCCTCTACGTTAAACCCAAACAACAACTACCTACCCAAACAATTGCCCCCTTCATTAAACCCAAACAACGACTCCCTACCCAAACAACTGCCCCCTACGGTAAACCCAAACAACGACTCCCTACCCAAACAACTGCCCCCCTACGTTAAACCCAAACAACAACTCCCTACCCGAACAACTGCCCCCTACGTTAAACTCAAACAACAACTCCCTACCCAAGCAACTGCCCCCCTACGTTAAACCCAAACAACGACTCCCTACCCAAACAACTGCCCCCTACCTTAAACCCAAACAATGACTCCCTACCCAAACGACTGCCCCCTACGTTAAACCCAAACAACGACTCCCTTCACTACTGGGATAGTTAGTACACAGAAAACAGTCAAGAGTAGGACAATGAACAAATTGTGATGGTAGCAAAAGAGAACACACTGCATTTTTCTTTATAAAATGTTGGTGTAAGGACCCCACACTTACTTGGGTGTGGTGGAATGGCATACACATCTATTATCAATTTGACGTACTCATACCTTGTAAATGGATGCTTAAAGCAAGGGTGGTACAAAGCATGGGGTTACGCTCTGAGGTTAAAAACCAACAACCGTTTAAAATAAAAATTGTTGTCGTCTTAATTAGTGATTTTCAAGTAAAGACTGAACAAGTTGTACATGTACTTATTTTCTAATTTACAAAGATTTCATTTTTCTAAATTTACTAATTAGTATGCATATTGAGAGATATTTAGTTAAATCACACATGTTATTTACCATGTAACATTAAAAAGTACAAGGAAATAGAGCTAACACATTATTGTCAATATTATGTATAACTTCTGTTAAAGCCACAGCAAAGCTTTCTATTTATTTAAAAAGCAAGAATTCAGTTAAGTACATCAGTGAACATCTGGTGTTCAGTCAACCATGACTTCATGATTACCTACACATATATTTGCCTTTTTACTGAAGCCACTGAACATACATTGTTGTTGATATTTTCTATACAGGTACTTGAGACAAGTGGAAGAGAATATCAACAATTTATGACGGCGGAACTTAGGTGTTCATTCCTTGCAAAATCCATTTCAATGGTTTCTACATTATAAGCCCATGGTTAACTACCTATACCGATCTATAGCTAGTACTACAGCACAATACTAGGATAGCTGTCTACATTATAAGCCCCTAGTAACCTACCTATACTGATCTATAGCTAGTACTACATCACAATACTAGGATAGCTGATATGTGTAGCTCAGGTCATTACAAAGTAAAACGTACACATTCCACAGATTCAGCTTGGCCATGCTTAAAATCTAGTTTGTTTATATTTCAGTGATTGACTCCAACTCTATGTGATATTAGGTAGTAACGACTCTTAACTCTACTTGATAGTAGGTAGTACGGAATCTTACTATTTTTTATGATAGAGCTGACTCTGGTCTATGCTAGGTAGGTAGTACGGAATCTTACGATTTTTTATGATAGATAGCGCTGACTCTGTTCTATGCTAGGTAGGTAGAACGGAATCTTACTATTTTTTATGATAGATAGAGCTGACTCTGTTCTATGCTAGGTAGGTAGTACGGAATCTTACTATTTTTTATGATAGAGCTGACTCTGCTCTATGCTAGGTAGGTAGTACGGAATCTTACTATTTTTTATGATAGATAGAGCTGACTCTGTTCTATGCTAGGTGGTTGATTTTTTGACATTTCATTTCCTGACATCTCAAATGACTGTTTTATTAGTAAATCTATATATATAGTAATGACAAGATCAATATTAAAATGGTAAAAATAAGTGTCAGAACAATGACTATCTACCCGGTATCTACAGGAAAACATAATTTTGCATCCAATTTTATAATTCAGAATAAAGCAAATTCAATTTAATAAAATTATTTAGGTAAGTATGTCAAGATCAAACAAATTATGTCTTATCTATGTCCATGTTGATGTTTTTTACAGTAAAAATGTCATCTTGTGTGTCTAACAGGTCAACAGCCAGTGTATCAGCCAAAAGGTTATTCTTCTACGGGTTCATGTTCAATTCCAATTAAATAAGCTTACATGTGCACGTGTTTCATTACAGCAGATTGACAATGTAAGAGTCATCTTTGATGAAACTTTCACTAGAAGAACTACAAGCTTTAGCAAATAGCAACCAAGCAATATAAATTCCTCCTAGCATTCAGATACATAACTACAAGCAATGATATAGGATCTGTAGTTTTAGAGTATTAAATATATCATTTATCAATGATATAGGATCTGTAGTATTAGAGTATTATATACATCATTTATCAATGATACAATGTTTTAAAGTAGACATGAATATCAAAGTCGGGTTTAGACATTCGTTATGCAAGAGACAACAGAACTAGACATTATCAATTTGACACAACTTAAAAGTAGTATAACCATGTATATTTGTTAAAGATGAAAACTTATATAAAAGTGGAGAATCATGAGGATAAATGGGTTTTTCACTGAAAAATAAATCGGAGGAAAATTTTCATTTCAGAAAAAGTAGGCATAATAATTCTAAAACAAGAAATAAGCAGATGTTCCATTACATAGAGAAGCATTGACAATCAGCAGACAGTGGAGCCAGAAAAACAGCCTTCTAGTAGCTTATATACCTTGTACCACCTGTTGGGAACCACTGTACGCATGATTTTGTGCTGGAGAAATAAAAATATTACAATGCCTTAGATTTTAATATTGTAGCATGTTATTTTACAAAGGAACCAAAATAGATATCAATTGTAATATGAACACAAATACAGCCATACAACCAGGTACTTTAGGGAAATATTAAAGTCAGATATATATATTGCCAGGTTTTTGTTATTGTCTACTGGTATTATATATCCAAATATAAGTTGCTGGAATTGTATTATTGTGCAATTGTAGTGTATATTTTATCTATCTTGCTGACAATGAAATTTTGTATTTTTTTTTGTAAAATAAATTCCTGGTGTAAAACTGTAATATGCACTACTATAATCCTATCAAATTCGTTCTGTTTGTGCTTTAAAATCAAAGTCATCCGTTCTTGAATTCACTTTCATGGTGAGATAGGAAACTATAAAATAGAGTTTCCTAATTTTCTTTAAATGTTTTAACTCATTCACCCCTGAAGACACATTTGAACTCTTCCAATTCAAAGGTTGGGAAAGTTCATAATGAAATAGCAGGGGTGAATGAGTTAAAAATCTCTGTTTTACTTGTGCATTATATAGTTAGACATCAATAAACTCCTGTTGTTATTTTGTTAATGAATCATTACATGAAATTTAGATATATTCCACCATTTCATTTTGGTTATAAACTGTGTTAATCTTTAGTTTATTTTAACAGAAGGAACTCACAAAACATGCTTTCAAGTTGCAACAGAACTGTATTTCCAAACCCTATTGACCTGTGTATTTTATATAATTAACAGTCGTTACAAACATAGGTATATTTTTATTGGACTGATGAGATTATACAACACTAACTCTATGTACCCGGTAGTTGTATTCAATTAATTTGGCCATTCCCATTTCCATAAAAAACGGAAATCTCTTATTCTATAAATAAAATCAAAGATGTTGTCTCTACAATTTTTTTCTAACATTAAAAAACCCATTAATTGTAACACATATTTACCAGCTATCAACTGATCCAATGTTTTCTTTGAAATTGATAATATAGAAATGTCCTTGTTACAACTGAAGATTAATATTATCCATTATAGTAGAGGTTACACTGGCCTTCAACCAATTATTCCACATTTTTCATTAATAAACCACATCCAGGTTGCATGCATTTATTTGTATACGGTAGTGATATTACAACATTACAGGAGAAAAAAACTACACCAACATGCATTTACAAAAATGGTGTAAAAATTGAAAATATAACAGACAGAAAACCATGCAACAACATCAAGCCTAAAACTGTTGTGTTTCTGCTGATTCAATCCTAACTCTATTACTGTGTAGACCTAATAGTTTTTACACTATTTTTAGAAAAGGATGTTAAGTCAGATATTTTATATAACCTTAGTAAAAAGTAATATAAAGTATTTTTGACTTACGGATATACAATGTACTACTATTAAATACTCTTCCTATTTTTTGAGGCATTTTTTTTTGGCTTTCACAGTCTATATTCAACCTTAAGAGGAATCTGATCAATTGAAATGTGTATGTATTCACTGTACACAGATTCAGATATCCTACAGTGGGTTTTTCCACACCTATGCACACTTTTTGGTTTGTGTCAATTTAAATTTGCTTATTCGAAATTGTTATGTCCATGACATGCATCAGATTGAAAAGTTATTATTTTGGATTGAATGCATAATTCACAGAAAAAATAACACACAAAAAATACACTGCCAAAATGTAAAGCCAGAATGCAGTAAAATGTAATAATAAATTAACAGCAGACCTCACTGAATGATAGGACAAATTACACTCAAAGCTTAAACTTGTATAAAATATTACTTATTCCAGGTAAACATATTCCCTATTCCAGACAGCCATTTACAACAGCCAATTATCAGCAAGTGTTTCTCGACATACACAGCAGACACTTACGATGGTTACTGCCTATGCCAGCTATGCTGTTGGTTCTGTCGAGCCCCGGTCTAGCATGGTTTGTTGTAGGGTTGATTGCATACGGTAGAGCTGTTCCAACACCCGCCCTACACACAAAACAATAATCACAAGATGTTCAAAGGAATCTTTTTGTTTTATCATTATTTTGCCTTAACCATTACCAAAAAATCTGTCAAAATGTTCATGTAACGACAAGTATTACATTTAGTTCAACAGTATGGATTTCAATGTACAGTAAAACCTTGTTATACATGTACTGCCATAATTTTTCCAGAGAAATTCTGGTGTTATAAAAGGGTTTGGCAATAAATTGAGGGAAATGTTGAAGGAATTCTTTAGAAAGTAAGAAAAAAGGACACTGAAATATGTTGGCGGTAAATGAAACAAGTGGCATTATATCGAGGGTTCACTGTTTAAAACTTGGAAAAAATGGCTGTTATTTAAGCAATTTAACTATCCTTCTATCAAATTGAAAGTTAGACCAATGTTATAACCTATGTTCATGGAATACATGACTAGGGTGAGCGTCGCTGAAAAAAAAAAGTTAAATTGGGATTTTTTGAAAATGCATGGTTGTGTTTTGATATTTTATGCAAATAACCAAATTATACATTAATCCATAGATCTATTATGTGGAATTAACTTTATTATTACAGTGTCGGTACACACATTAAAACTAAATAAGGTTTTTTTCTCTGTTGGTGTTGTTAAATAAAGTATTTTCTCTTTAAAGGAAACATGTATAACATTGTTTACTTTGATGAATTGCTCCCCATACCATAATAAGTCCCATAAAAATTATTGACAGGCATATACAAATATTCCGTAAAAAGGTTAACATTTTCTATGAGGAAAGCTTATATTTTTCTTATAATTTATCGATATTTTTGAACTTGGGCTTCAAATACTTACATGTGATTGAGGGGAGATTCTGTTGTGTAGGTGGGTGTGGTTGGCATGTATGATTGAGCTACATTGTTTTGTTGGGTTTCTGCAGTCGGAGAACGAAACGTTGCCATCTTGAAACAAAGTGCCATGTTATTCAGCTCTCTAAAAAAGGACAAAACAAAGGATACTTTTTCACTCTAACCCAGGTTATTTTCATACAAATTTTCAAAAGTGTCGACCATAAAGAAAGTTCAGTAGAATTTTTAATGGAAGAAATTTTCAGAATACTTTTTCAATTGTTGAACTACAAAATTGGTTGCTAAAAATTTTCACTCACAAGTTCTTCTTCAGATTTGTATACTAGTTAACAGATAACCAACATCAGAAAACCTTTGCTGTACATTTAAAACCATGGACGTGATTGAGGATTCAAAGAAAACATACCTCATCCCCCTCATAAATTCACGTTTTTGTGCTTTTTCAGAAATATCCAAAAAGCATTTTAAGTCATGATTAAATAGAATAAAATAATGAACGAAAAATTGCCTTAACTTACTTTATCCCTGTAAACCCTGTCTGACCCTGGTTTACATCATCTAATCATCACAACTCTTCATGGTGGTCAGTACTCTTATCAGACTTACCCTACTAGATTGTAGCCATTAGGAGGACGCCGCACACCCTTAGACATGATTATGAGTTCAGCAATGGCATCATTAGTAAGAGTGCAGGACATGTATCTCACACACAGCATTTTCTTCTTCATGGCCTTCTCACCTGGAGGATAAAATATTTGGATGTTCTTCTAATAAGTGGATTCTGTGAAATCAGATATTTTTGTTGGGCTGTAATAACGTGGTTTCCTGGCAAAACAACATTTCGTGGGCACATGAATTTGTGGATTATGAGTACCCACTCAAAAGGAGAATTGCTTAATACTTTGAGGGTCAATGATTTTGTGGGTAAAGATTACCTTGGGACAAAATCAATGAAATTAAAAAGCCAACAAAAATTAGTCATTTTGAAGTATTCAGTATTCAATCAATTCTTGAATCACTCAATTTATAATACAGTAACAGTTCTTACACTTTGTAATCCTATTCATTCTATCTTCTCTCCTTAAAGTTCTTATAATGCAAAACACAATTTTAAGGCCACTTTACACACTCTTTCATTGTAATCATAACTATGTCATAAGTTCAGTATAAATAATATTTCATGATCTACCTCTGGATTATTTGGAGATTTCTTTTTAACTTTACTTTTTACAAAACGTAGGCAACAAGGTTTTTCAAACTATATCAATCACTTTTGATGGTCTGGATGAAAGCGTTCACATAGTTTTTATATAAAATTGCACTTATATCAATTCCATTACAATTACATTATTTTGAAAAAGCAAAGAAAGTAAATGAATCTAATTGTCTTTTGATTATCTGTTTCTATGTAAGAAAAGATGTTAGACTTTCACAAAACCGAATGTGCTCTAAAGCTGTTTTCATCATTTTTTTTTAGACATCTTTATTGAATAAAAATGTCTTGACAATTTGCGTAGAGTGACTTGAGGCCTAATTCAGTAATGATATGTTGTGTTCAGACACCTACGTGAGTCACTAGTGAAGTCTATACAGGTAAAGCCAGCAGGAATGGGATCCCTCTCATTGATGATAGCCACATCTACCAGTACATCTTTACCCTAATATAAAAAAAACACAGAAGTCACATGATTTATAAAGTTGGAATCGAGTATGAATATCTGGTAATGGTTGAAATTCAACACATAAATATTTACATATATAAGCCAGAAAGTTACTGAATTTACTTCATTGGCAGTTAATTGATCAGCACTAATGAATTATCCAATTACTTAACTAAGTACTTTTTAGTTGATTAAATTGATAATGAGAATTTAAGCAGAAAGACCTTCTTCAAATCAGGTGTATCCTCCCTGATATCAAATTACAGTATAAACCGGAGGGCCTATTGAACCTGTGACCAATACCATAAGGGAGCATTAAATTATCTGTTGGTTACGTACACTAAAGCTGTAACATATACACATGTACAATGCTATGTTCAATCGATACGGTAACCACTGATGAATTATTATTATACCACATTATTATGGTATCCTTTTGGCAAATACTTACTACAGAGGGTGCAGATCTCTCCACACACATGTAACGACAAATACGCTTGCCGAAATACCCATCCCTCCAAAGGTCTGCATCATCTCTTTTATCATATGTTTTGTCAATCTTTGAAAGATGAAAAATTTCAACAGTTATCAATTTGAATTAAAAGCTGATTATGTAGTACAATGTGTGGCTTTCTTGTTTTCTAAATGTTTTAACAGTTTAGTTTCATAGTTTTTAAATCAGAATACATGAATAAACTGTACTATCATATTATCGCAGTTGGCCACAACTTGGGTTCAGTATCTTGCTTATAAGGACACAACAAGTGCACCAATAGCAAGTCTCAAATCTTCAACACAATTAAGTCATCTGTTAGGTTTTAAACTATTTCCAGATGTTCTACACATCATACACTTAACAGTACCCAGTTATACTGATGTTGTGGGGGGAAAGTCACCTAGAGCATTATTACTACTTACAATAGTGTATCCAGCAGGACACTTTGATGGATCAGTCACCACAGTAACAGCAGTGATTGGCCAGTCACTGTTCGACATCTTACTAGCTGTTCAGTATCACAGCCTGAAACAAAATAATGCATTAATTGTCATTGACAAAATTAATGTCACCCATATGCATGTAACCTTGTACCCCATCTGTACTAGGTTCAATGCACTAACACATCTATAACAGGCAAACATTCGCATTGTTACGGAAGTACTTGTCTGTATGTTTGTGCGTGTGATTGGTTGAATGGGATGAGCAGTATGAACGGAATGCACAGACAGACAAGAGTGCCTGTCACGTCCCCACCCAACTTTCTCCAGCCATTCCTCTCCAGGAGTCGACACCCATCCACATCAGCTCGGGTAATTAAGTCTGTCTGTAATGTTCACATTGTCATTGTCCATTTGTTTCATACCGTCTTATATACTCGCGTCTTTGTATTCATGTCAATGTATGTAAATTCTGGTCAATGTGTTGTCAAATGTATTCATTGTATTTCAATGTTTGTGACCATTACAGGTTTTTCCACCGGGAATAAATACTAATATCAAACAAATAAGACCTGTCGTATTATCATTTGAGCGACAAGAGGTCTACATTCTTTAAGTTTTGAAGAAAAAATCGCTGTTCCTGTAGAATATTTTAGCATTAATACTTCATAGAGAAAAGAGGTTATGCGTTTACAAGTAAAATCATTCTGTAAATCCGCATCCTGGACCTAGGCTACATTCGTGTATCCCAGTTGAAACGGTACATGAGGCCACAGAATTAGATTAGATGTTATCAAAGTTCGTGGTGAGGCTAAGAAATATTCCACGATATACGAATGCACTTGGACCGCTCTATAAGCAGAGCTAAAAATGCACAGTTTGGGAGAATAAAAAACAATGTATCAAAAATAGTAAACCCTTCTATCATGCATCCACTGAATTACATAACGTATCTTAAAACCTTAAAAGTTTCGGTCAGGTACGTCTACGCTCAATATACACGTGCCAAATTTTCCTGATGTCAGCCTCGGTTCAGATCTGAGCCTGTCGTTTTCTTTTCGGGTTCAACCGTTTCAACCGGATACCCCTAGCTTTTCTGGATATATATAGGTGTACATGTACTCAGGTATAATCCTTGTGGTGTGGGGCTTCCCTCGTATATTCACAATTGGAATGACAAGAAAAGATCTTAAAAACTTTAATAAATTTCAAAACAATTTAACTTACAACTTGAATTAACGTTACTGTATGTGTGACTCATTGACTGGTGAACAAAACACAGAAACAACCAGGAAGTATACATGTATCATTAAAGGTTAGCCTACCCGTATGTAACACGTTTTTTCCTCACATTTGAAATTTCCAGTTAAATATGAAAATATTTGCTTCACACAGAGTTATTGGCAGTGACTCCTAGGTTTAGAAAAGAGTAAATAATTGAACTTTACCAACACGGAATTCCAGTGGGTTAAGAGAGATCTTTTCACGGCCAGGCAAACGCTTGACAACGGACCCGTTATCAAACATTATTGGGACCTTGTATTAAATAAAAATGTTTACCTCCAGAGAGAAGAGTTCTTTTGTTTTTAATATTTGCAACCTTTGAAAAAGTGAGTAACCAACTAATCAGCAGCACACTAGTTACACGATGTATTCATGATCTCACACGAGTACATATTTTTTGTATGCTCTTTAAATTGTTTCAGTTGCGAGCATGGTTATGTTCGTGTTCTTTTTCGCGATTTCCTTTCCAGTGTTAGCGGGAAATTCGAATATTGACCATTATGATTATTGTAAACATTGACCTTAGGTTTTTTTAAACCAAGAATGTTGTGTTCTCGTGCCTGTTCTTAAAGTTACTTGCATTTTCAGGTTAAAAATTTGAACGCATTGAAGTTCAGGGGTCGGCTAAGAGTGATTGATAAATACAGAGACGTATAATATACGTCTCTGATAAATATAAGGTGACCTACTGCTAGCTAGCCTGCCACTGGGCCAGTTGATCATCAAATTAAATGTATGCCAACTGGCCCAACAAACCCACAGGCGCTGGACAATAATATAACACATCAAATTAGTGCCCAACACCTGTGAACCAGTCTTGACCATTTTTTAAACAGGAAGTTTATTTCTGAACGTATACTTGTTTTTTTATGTACATTTGTATTCAAACAGTTATACAAATATTCAGGATTGCTTGTATTTTATACCTGTTATGTTAACCTAAAAAGCAAATAGCTTGGCGGGGCATGTTCCTTGTAAAATGAATTGGCAAAAAAGGCCTGGGCTAATCGCCGTAAGTTTGATAATTATTTATATAATTTTGTGTATAATCAGCTTGAGAATAATGAAAGTATATCACCAAACGTTAAAAACTGTTAAAACTTTAAAGGGTTGTTTTGCCCTAAAGCCTGTTCGCCCTAGGTTGTTTCGCCCTAAAAATAAAAAATATACGCTAATACAATATTCAATATTTAAATATATCAACTAAACTTATTGATAACTTTCTATAGTGTTAGATATATTTCATGTAGAAAAATATGCAACTGTGTGAGTACGGAGTCAGCTTTTCACAGCTGTCGTTTGTCTCACTCGCTTAAAAACAACACAGACACATTTCTTTTTATAAAATTTCTTTTGATTTAATGGAAGACTAAGAAGATTTAATTTGTGATCACTTATAACTACTTAAATTGAAAGAAAATACCAAACTATGTTTCGCCCTAAAATTATTGTTTTAGGGGGAAACAACCTAGGGCGGACAGGATTTCAGGCGAAACAACCGGGAACCCAAATTAACTGATTATCTCTCCTTTTAATTTTACAGAGATACATAAAAAATTGGAATGGAAAAAAAATAAATTGGATATAGTTAATTTCGACTCTCTACAAAAAGAGGCCTTTAATAAACATGATTTCAAGAAGTCATCCCACCCCCCACACACACACACACACAATTTTGGCAAAACACTATGTTTCTGTTTAGATTGATACTTGATCATGAGGATTGACAACAGTAATTTCTGTCTCTGTATAATACATATATGCATGTGCCAATTGCAACTAATTTTTAAGTGAGATTTACTTAAACAAATGCATGATTACACTTCTAATTTTTTAAGGGGAAGGAAAACCCAGGAGGATTTAATATATACTTACCATTGTAATTAACCTGAGATTGAATGGTGAGGTGAAACTATGTTATGTTACAAAAATGATACGTATTTTGTAGTCTGTGTTTATTTCAGGTTCTAGTTTGTGAACAAGCAGAATGAGTGAGAGTGCTAAGAAGCGACGAGTCAGTAAAAGACGGTCCAGCTTTGCTGCTGGTCGTGCCAAGCTACAGCAATCTGGGGCCTTTGGAGGAGGTAACGTGACTGAGGACAGGTTGGAAACCAATCGTGTCTTGAAGTATTTTTCTTCTTTTAAAAAATTGTCACAGCAAAATTAGGAAATTTCAGAATTTTTTGAAAAACTTTTTTTCAATTTTCAATTAAGGCCAATTTTTTTTTTCGAATTTTAGAAGGTTCCTTGCCTTTCAAAAATGGCTTCCAGCTCCTTGTTGGCGCTAAATGTCATCATATGGAGCACAATTTGCCTCCAAATGAACCTTGTTTATGTAATTCTTTGTTTTTCATACAATAGAAGGGTCATAATCACATGACCAAAAATATACAACAACAAAAAAAATCCGACCTACCTACCCTAGTTTTTTTGCCAATGCAACCCTAAACAGATTATATATTATTTTTGGCCTAAGTATCATTTAAAAGACCATAGACTTAGAGTATAGATTTTATCTTATAATTCTGTGAAAAGACTAAACACTGTTAATTATGAATGATAATGGATTAGGGTTAAGAAATGGCCCTAAAAATGTCCTTTAGTCTGACGATATTTATCACAGTCTCTGGGTATTAATGGGAGCCTACACTTAATTCTGCACTCTGATGTGAATGTAGATACTGCATTGTCTTTTCCTCCCACAGACTTATATAAATCAATAGATGCTGACAAACCTCCAGACGAAAGATTAGCTTTGCTGACAAAGGCATGCCTGCAGGTAATTATTAGTACATAACAGTAATAGTGATATTAATTTGCTGGTACGAAATAAATAAAAATGTACTTATCATGCAATCAATTTATATTAAACAATCTGACACAGGGCAGGCACAAAAATAAAAATGAATTTAGAAAGTGTGTGAGTTTCAAATATTGATAAATAAATGCTCGTAATTTGGTACTATGGAACTACTCAACTAGTAACCTGAAACATTTATAATCAAGAAACCTGTATAATCAAGAAACCTGTATAATCAAGTCTGAAACCCTAAACTGTAAAATATAGCTTGGTAGAAACCAAAAACTTCGGTATTCACAAAAATGTTGGTCTTGGACATAACAAAAATGTTGGTCCTGGTCATAGGGTCATGTGTTTATTGATATATTTTACTGTATTGTATCATAAACAAGGAAAAGTATTGCTAGACAATCCACAGTCTCCTGCCTGTAATAATTTCTTTATTAATGGAACTGTATATATACCTATCAAAGGATATAGATCACAGTGGCATACTGCTTGTACTCTGCATTCGCCAGCCTAGGCATAACAAATCTGCTTACTTACTCAGGTGAAATAGTTTAGAGGATATACCCTGGACAAACTTTTTCAAAGGATACGGTCACAGGTCAAAGCATTGTACTTGACACTCCGCCATCCCAAGTTGTACTTGCATACCTCACCTGGCTATACTCCAGATGAAATAGTATAGAAATATACCATGACAAACTTTTTTCAAAGGATAAGGTCATAGGTCAAACCATACGTCACAGTGACCTACTTTTTGCACTTGACACTCCGCCATCCAAGGATGTACTTTCATACCAAATCTGGTTACTCTAGGTGAAATAGAATAGAAGATATGCCCTAGACAAGCTCTTTGCACGAATGGGAACCGGTGGGGAACCAAAAAACAACTTTGTTGCAAACATAATGTATGTTGTCATAGCAAATTTTATTTCTGGTAGGGTTTGCATCCGTATATATTGTAAAATCTACTAAAATTAAAGCATAATTTCAAGAACTAATCATTAATCATGATAATTATACACATATTCTCATAATACATGTACCTGGATTATGTTGTGCAACAAAATGGGAAAATGCAACAGGCAGTCCAGATAGGATATTAAATCTGGAATCTGTTATATCTGAAAAGCCTGTGCTTTTCTTATAACTTAGATATCTGGTTACAAATGATTGTCCTAGTCCAGACCCTTCCTTCCTTTTAACAATCTGTTATCCTTTATCTCTACACAGCTTACAGACACTTGGTAAAGCACACAAAGTACTTGTAATAAGAGTTGTTCACAGCCACCAATTAGTAACAGGTTGGATATAATACATCATGTCAGACAGGGACCCCACCTGTATCCTCTGTACTCAATATAAGTACTCTACCAAATGAGCTATCTTATCACCTGTGATCAACCCAGACCAGCTCCACTATACAGATGTTAATTCTTAAGAATTATAGGAATTATACTTGTTATTTTTTTATATAATAAACAAATGGGTCTTATTCTCTGATGCCTTATGACATAAAGAACTTAATCAGGTTTCCATAGTTCATGATTGTGAGTAATATATATAATGTATAACTTTGATAACAAATTCTGTTGCAGTACACTTTACAGAAGATGGAAGAAGAATCCACAGATATTGAAGATTTTCAATCATTGAAAAAGGAATGTAAGTTATCTTATTGTGTAACTGTAGAACAATATATGTTTTAATTTTTTGACAAAAAGTTGTCATCTTTTTGGATTATAACATGAAATATCATAATAATGTTTATCATTTGTTCAGGTTATTTTGATGTAACAATAACATTATACCAGTGGGTTTCCTTGACCATAAAAAATAGAAAACCTTTGAAGGTGTCCTAATGTTATTAATTAAGTTATATAATCAATAGTCCAATAAACATTACCAATACTTTTTACGCTCTGAAATATTAAAACTGCTACAAAGATTGGTTATCAAGCATATTCACATAGATATATACATTTTCAAAAAAAAAATATAAAATTTTCAAATGATGTTTGAGATTTGACTTGCTTTCTGTCTACAGTGGAGGAGGCAGTGTTATACCAGGTAGCCGAGATGGAGGAGGCAGGTGTTTTCAAAAGAGCTACTAAGAATCAGAGGTATGTTTATAGCACAAGTCTACTTTTAGTCAAAGGATTCTAAAATGTCAACAACATAACAAATAAGATGAAACATAAGTGTGCTTTATGAAATCAAGGAAATGATATTGAATATTTTTTTACTTTGATTTATTCTTTATCAGAAGTAATCTCACAAATTGATATCACATTTTGAAAATGATTTTTTTTGTAATAAGAATAAAACAGTTGTTTACATATAGGACAGACCATACTGATCTTTTACAAAAGTCTATCGTACAATTACTCATCCCTGTTTACAGTAAATCACATGTTTTCAGTAACTTAATCCGGTCTAAAATAATTTGTACTTGTTTACATTACCTAGGGCTAAAGTAGAGCTACTGGAAACGATTCTTTTTTTTTCAATTTCAGGCCATAATCACTTGTCCAATAAAAAAACATATATTTTTTTCTATTTCCTTTGCAGATGTTTACCTAATCCTATTAACCTGGAGATGGATCAAACCATTATAGAAGTTGAAGATAGGATTAAACGGTACATTTAAGAGGATGTGTAATGATTTTCTGTTTAATACCATAAGTTTATCTGATGATTTCATAGGTATGGTAGAAAACTGATGTTTTTCACAAATGCAAAGCCCAAGTGAAAGTATGGGTGCTTTCTGCCATGTGAATGAACTACCTATATATGGTATTCAATGGGAAAACCATTTAATATCATAAATATTACAATTTTAAAGTGCAACGACAAAAATGTTACTGAATCAACAAAGATATCACGCTTGACAACAAGCTTGCATGCTGGGTACTATATTGTATAGGCTACTTAATGAAATCTTATCATTTTCTGCTATTACATGATAAGGATTACTCACAAAACTGTTGACAATTATGAAGCCATGTTAATTACTTGGTGTTTAAGAGATGAAGGGTGGATCTGTATCTCCAGTGTCTTTCTGACATGATGTTTTCTGTTGATCAGGCTTGATGATGAGATTTGCATCTCCAGTGTCTTTCTGACATGATGTTTTCTGTTGTTAAGATGTTTTCTGTTGATCAGGCTTGACGATGAGATCTGTATCTCCAGTGTCTTTCTGACATGATGTTTTCTGTTTATCAGGCTTGATGATGAGATCTGCATCTCCAGTGTCTTTCTGACATGATGTTTTATGTTTATCAGGCTTGATGATGAGATCTGCCTCTCCAGTGTCTTTCTGACATGATGTTTTCTGTTTATAAGGCTTGATGATGAGATCTGCCTCTCCAGTGTCTTTCTGACATGATGTTTTCTGTTGATCAGGCTTGATGATGACCTCTGCATCTCCAGTGTCTTTCTGACATGATGTTTTCTGTTGATCAGGCTTGATGATGAGATCTGCATCTCCAGTGTCTTTCTGACATGATGTTTTCTGTTTATCAGGCTTGATGATGAGATCTGCCTCTCCAGTGTCTTTCTGACATGATGTTTTCTGTTGATCAGGCTTGACGATGAGATCTGTATCTCCAGTGTCTTTCTCACATGATGTTTTCTGTTGTTAAGATGTTTTCTTTTGTTCAGGCTTGACGATGAGATCTGTATCTACAGTGTCTTTCTGACATGATGTTTTCTGTTGTTAAGATGTTTTCTGTTGTTCAGGCTTGACGATGAGATCTGTATCTACAGTGTCTTTCTGACATGATGTTTTCTGTTGATCAGGCTTGATGATGAGATCTGTATCTCCAGTGTCTTTCTCACATGATGTTTTCTGTTGTTCAGGCTTGACGATGAGCTCTGTATCTCCAGTGTCTTTCTGACATGATGTTTTCTGTTGTTAAGATGTTTTCTGTTGATCAGGTTTGACGATGAGATCTGTATCTCCAGTGTCTTTCTGACATGATGTTTTCTGTTGTTAAGATGTTTTCTGTTGATCAGGTTTGACGATGAGATCTGTATCTCCAGTGTCTTTCTGACATGATGTTTTCTGTTGTTAAGATGTTTTCTGTTGTTCAGGCTTGACGATGAGATCTGTATCTCCAGTGTCTTTCTGATATGATGTTTTCTGTTGTTCAGGCTTGACGATGAGCTCTGTATCTCCAGTGTCTTTCTGACATGATGTTTTCTGTTGTTCAGGCTTGACGATGAGCTCTGTATCTCCAGTGTCTTTCTGACATGATGTTTTCTGTTGTTCAGGCTTGACGATGAGCTCTGTATCTCCAGTGTCTTTCTGACATGATGTTTTCTGTTGTTAAGATGTTTTCTGTTGTTCAGGCTTGACGATGAGCTCTGTATCTCCAGTGTCTTTCTGACATGATGTTTTCTGTTGTTCAGACTTGATGATGAGATCTGTATCTCCAGTGTCTTTCTCACATGATGGTTTCTGTTGTTTAGGCTTGATGATGAGATCTGTTTCTCCAGTGTCTTTCTGACATGATGGTTTCTGTTGTTTAGGCTTGATGATGAGGTGGTAGCTTGGGACGAACTATTGAACAGGTTGGATAGAGAAGCAGATGAATCGTAAGTATTTTTCTAATGGTTCTTAAAAATAAACTGTAAATTAAACAGTTAAATCTTCACAGAAAAATACATTAAGGTCAGAAGAACATACCCTAGTATGCAAAGAAATTTCTCCTTGTCATCAAGGATTCAAGTAGGAGGGAAGAAAATGCAATGTTGTTTTCTAGATACTGCAATAACCTTTAATCAGGAACATGTCATTTACACATTTTTTTTCTTTCGTAGAAAAACTTAGGAGAGAAAACTATTGAAGAGTAAAAATGGGAGTTTCTATTTACT
The DNA here is from genome assembly GCF_002113885.1 of Mizuhopecten yessoensis. Classification (NCBI taxonomy): domain Eukaryota; kingdom Metazoa; phylum Mollusca; class Bivalvia; order Pectinida; family Pectinidae; genus Mizuhopecten; species Mizuhopecten yessoensis. The sequence goes on along the minus strand of NW_018408848.1, from coordinate 43,869 downwards.
TATCAGAATCTTTGAATTGCTTTTTTTTGTTTTCCTTCTTCCTTTTTGCAGTCAGAAGAAAGAACGGGATGTAATGGAAGCAGATATTCCATTTTATATCAAGAAGCTCGGAGAGGAATGGATGGTGCCAAAAATGGATTATAACAGCATGTTATCAGACCTTGATAAAGATATGAAAGTCACAAAGTTTCATGTAAGAAATATCTTTACTCATATTCCTGATAACAAGTAAATCTCATATGAACATTGGGCTGTTTTGTATGTGATTGGAGCAGTTTGGTTACCGGTATTAAAGTGTAAACCTGCATATTTAAGGTAGCAAAAAAATTATACAGTACTGTAATATCAGCCTTTATTTAGTGTTTCATTTTATTGAAACAGGATATGATTAAAAATTAGCCAATGATATAAGTCATCATTTTTGAAATACATGTATTGAATTGGTGAATTAAAAATGTAAGTTAAAATCACAGTATTTTTTTTAATACAATGATTTTTCGTAAATATACATGTAAAAGGTGTATTTCATTTCTTATCATCTCTAGATAAACAAGTTCTGCAATGCCACTAAGACTTTACAGCGAACATGCCTTACAGCTGGCAAAATCCTCAACATACAAATACCCAAACTACGTAAGTAATAGACAAGAAAATAGATTTAACCTTCAAGTACAAATAAACAGAAATCTGAAGATAGAATACAACTTAACCAGTGGGGAAAACACTAATTATGATTTTTAAATATTTTTAATCACATTCCTTCCTATCTACAACATTATATATGAAACTAAGCTGAGAAGCAATTGCCAGAAGTCCCTGAACCACTCTTAATTAAAGTGTGAATGACATTATCATTGGAAATCACGTCTACAGGTGGTTTCAGGTTTGTCAATGTATATTTGTTTCATGTCTATTTTTGATATACAGGACAAGTATGTGTAAGATCATTGTGTTTTGTTTGTAAAAGTGAAGCATGTGCTATGTAAATTTTAACTATAAAAATTCATTTGATCATCTTTACACAAATAGTGGTTAAATTTTTAACAAGAGGTGTGCTTGAATAAGCTTGTTGGTATCAAAATGTCCCTTGACTGTATTGTTTATTTCATGTCTAGATTTCATTTTGTATCTTCATTATGCGTCATTCTTTACCTCATAAAGTGTTGTCCCTTTCCATACAGAGAAGGAAGTGTTCCAAGTAACAGCATCAGCAGACACCCCCCGGAGGATGATAGAAAGAATTACTACGTTGCCGAGCTGAAACAACTCTGACAGATAACTGATATTTCAGGAGATGATGTGTTCATTTCTGAAGCTTACCCTGCATTTCAGAATCAGATTCATGTACAAAATGGCCGTATTCTATGCCGACAATAGACTGACATTTACTTGTGAACTTCTAGATGAGATTACACCATCAAACAAGTTGACATAACTTTGGTACACAATATACACACTGTGATATACTTTTTTGTACTGTTCACTGTAGGAGTGCAGACGAACACACACTTTGTAAATGTAATATCTCATAAACTATTTATTTTATAACTGCAACTGTAAAATAAAGATTACCAGTTACAAGAACATAGTCTTCCCTATTACATATACAATGTTCCTCATAGTAAATACCATGGCACCAATAGTTTTTTTCAATTGTTCAAAATTGATGTTTGTGTGTGTGGTGGGGGAGGGGGGTGTATATACACCGACTAAATCTTGGTATAAAAAAGGTAATATATTCTATATTAAAGCTGTTATTTTTTTAATGTTATCATGTACATTATTTCGGTAATATTGTTTTAGAGAATCTGTCTTTAATTAACTTTACCAGATGTAATACTATCTAAATATTATTTCAAAACTGAATTTCCATACTTATAACGAATGCATGGTTTGTTGTACATTTAAAAGTGTATTCAGTTACTTAACAAGTTCAAATTACCATGTACATGTATTATGTTTCTAGTGTAGAGCTCTCTTGGAAAGGAGATACATTTCACACTGGTTACCATGTACCCTTAAAGTAGAAATTATTCTAAATAAAACAATGCCTACAGAAAATTGTTCCTTTTATGTCTATTTAGATGCCAACATAGTTCATATAGCGATGACGCCGACTGAAAGCTGTGAGCTTCTTATGGCGATAAGCAACATGGATTTGCTTTGCTGCATCAATAGATTCTATACCAGTACATCAACTGAAACAGTGATTTGATCATTTGCTTGTCATGGAAAGGCAAAAAAGACGTTATTTGATATGTTTTTGTTATTTATTACATGATATAAACATAGTACTTACAGTGTTACTGCACAGTTATAACACACCTTGACAGTGGAGATTAATACATAAATATGCCTATGGGCTCCTACACCACAATTTTTTTTCTATAAAAATTTCCGTGGAATTTACATGTCTTAGTTATAAAAATAATTTCTTTAAATATATATTGAATATACATCAAAAAACATAAGCTTATGAAATGTCAGATCTCTATTAAATTCTTCAAGATAATTGACCTTTGAAGATGATACAGATGATACATTGAAGATCATTGACTCAATGAGATTTGTATATTTAGCTGTAATGTAACTCTTTTCTAAATTTCAAGACAAAGGGAAACCATTGATTATTTTCCAAGATTCTTCATGAAATGTAGAGATATATCAATAATTGTGCATGATTACCAGGTTAAAACGGTAAAGGGTACCAACAAGTTAACCTTTATTATTACTACTGCCACAGATGAGAAATATTTGTTTAAGACCTTTTCAAATGAAATATTTCGTAAAAATAACATGTTGCCATGCAGAATTTTAGTTGTTTGAAAGTTTGAATATCTAAAAAATAGAACAAAAAAGGGAATTCCAGGATTCAAGGTCAGAACCTTTACATAACAAAGCCTACACCTTACCAATTTTGTAATGCAAGCACAGCATCAAAATGACTGAAATTTATTGGCCAATAAAAAGAACTTGATAGGGAAGCTTCTCCAAGACTTAAAAAACTCCTTTTTGGTTGCTTCAGCTTCTTCAGATTCCTAACTGATGCAGTTATGCCCTTTATCTTAAGTAGATTAATATTTCTGACAACTGACAGTTCGGGTGGCAGTTTTTCATTTTTAAACAAGTCCCAACATTTAAATAGATTTTTCCCATTTGCCATTGAATAGTTTTATGAAGCAAGTACATTGCACAATGCAAATGTTCGGAAATGTGGAATGCCATAGAATGTACTACATTCAATAAACACTTTAACATCAGGAATGTGACAAAGAAATACACGGTTGTATTACGGTATTAACACTAAAAGCACATACATGTAAAGCATTTCAACAAAAACCACTTGACATTGAACAAATGTGTATGTCTACCATACATATATAATATACACATGTAAAATAGATATTAATTAAACTGTTTTAATGGGAGTGTTGCGCTACTTTAGCTCAGATTAGGGGGAAATCAATGCCATTCATAAATACTGTTAGACCATGGTAATTGGACGGGAACAAGTAAAAAATACAAAATAAAACAGAGTTGCATTATCTGCCTGCAACATCAGTAAAATGAATGTCAGTTGGAGAGAGAACTACATGTCATTGGCAACATTAAAAATGCTGTATAAATTTAAGGACTGGCTTTTTAATGATTCAGATATTTGAACAGCAAAATTTTATCAGTTGCACTATCAAATGGAATTTCTAAGTTAAAAAAATATACATATAGAACCATTTTTAGGCATTCTTAAAACAAAAATGTGTACTTGATTAATCAGGAAATTCAATTATTTCTTCTTGTGTTGAAATGATAAAATATTCTATACATCACTAGCCAAAGGAATGAAAGAAGGTGCTTTTGTGTTTTACATACTTATAGGTAGGGATTGCCTCTTTTTGCTCTAATTTCAAAAATGGTTCAGATTTGCTAAAAGAATAAGCAAGGGCCATAACTGGTATTGCTAAAAGAATAAGCAAGGGCTATAACTGGTATTGTTAAAAGAATAAGCAAGGGCTATAACTGGTATTGCTAAAAGAATAAGCAAAGACCATAACTGGTATTGCAAAAAGAATAAGCAAGGGCTATAACTGGTATTGCTAAAAGAATAAGCAAGGGCTACAACTGGTATTGCTAGAAGAATAAGCAAGGGCTACAACTGGTATTGCTAGAAGAATGAGCAAGGGCCATAACTGGTATTGCTAAAAGAATAAGCAAGGGCTATAACTGGTATTGCTAAAAGAATGAGCAAGGGCCATAACTGATACTGCTAAAAGAATGAGCAAGGTTCATAACTGGTATTGCTAAAAGAATGAGCAAGGGTCATAACTGATATTGCTCAAAGAATAAGCAAGGGCCATAACTGGTATTGCTAAAAGAATAAGCAAAGACCATAACTGGTATTGCAAAAAGAATAAGCAAGGGCTATAACTGGTATTGCTAAAAGAATGAGCAAGGGCCATAACTGGTATTGCTAAAAGAATAGGCAAAGGCCATAACTGGTATTGCTAAAAGAATAAGCAAGGGCTATAACTGGAATTGCTAAAAGAATGAGCAAGGGCCATAACTGGTATTGCTAAAAGAATAAGCAAGGGCTACAACTGGTATTGCTAAAAGAATGAACAAGGGCCATAACTGGTATTGCTAAAAGAATAAGCAAGGGCTATAACTGGTATTGCTAAAAGAATGAGCAAAGGCCATAACTGGTATTGCTAAAAGAATGAGCAAGGGCCATAACTGGTATTGCTAAAAGAATGAGCAAGGGTTAAAACTGGTAAAATTTAAAACATCTCCATTTCACAATACATGCAATTTTGTTACATTCTCATCACACACACTAACTCTCAAAAAAGTTGGTCAAAAACTGTTGGACTAGATTTGGTAACAAAATAATGTACTCTGGCATATAAAAATGGAAAGACTGGTCAAGTAAACTTTGACCACAATTCAACAAACGCCAACAAGAAATAAATACCATACAAGGACCACAATCTTGACAATGTTATTATGCATACCTGGTACAATGTACATATAAAAAAAAATCTGTCTACTGTGTTGTCAGATTAATGATTTACATGTTATTTTATGATTACATTTAAAGAACAAGATTAGTTAAGCTACAATCACATGATGAAAATCTCAGCTGTCACTCGTAATACTTTGTAACGATGTCATACCTGCCTATATCTCGGAATGGAGGATTATCTGTCATGATGTCTAATCTTTGTCTGTCTACATATTCTATGTCATTATGTCTTACTCTGTGACAATATTACGCTCTCAGAATAAAAGAATTTCTATGCAAAATCAAATCTTAAGAAACAGCCTGGCAGATTCTGTCATAAAACCAAATGAAGATATGGTACATTTATTAGCAGATTTATGTACCTGTAACCTTTATCTTCATGTTGACAAACTAGGTTTTTCTGTTTGTGTCAAATGACAGGCTAGCAAAGTTTCTATGTCATATAAAATCTTCATTATGCCAGACAAAGATTTTTTTTCTTAATAAAATATTGATGCAACACAGGTTTGTTAGATTTTGAAAAATGTTGATATCGGATATTCGAAGGGGAACCACTGAATACCATATGTGATTGGTTTGAAAACAAACATGAACATCAATATATTTAGTGTTAAACTTTCTACATGAAAGAAACTTAAGATTTTTATGAAGTTGGATTCTGAGCATACAACACATGTAAGTTTTACCCACTCTACAGGACTGGGAGTTAACTTGAATTTTTTATTAGATAATAAAAAGACATTTGACTTTTCAAGGTCTTATTACAGCATGCTGATTACTAAATCCACAGCTCCAAAAGGGCGCCATTTCATTAACTTTTCTTTTCTTTTTGTTTTGATTTCAGCAAGGTAGTTGCCACGAACAAACCTGAAAATAAAAGAGTACAACAGAGATGAAAAATTAAAGACAACAGAGAATTGTTCCTAACTACATTGAATGAAAACAAAATGATAAAAAACGTACTAAAAATAAGTTTAACTTGTCATAAAATGAAGTAGAGATGTTAAATTTATGTGTAATAGTGTTTGTTTCTAATCAATATTTCCCTGTTTAATTTTCGATAGAGATTTGGAAAAATAAGAGAAAAAAACAACTATAATTTACAAAAACAAACTTTCTGTTTCAAAATGACAGATGGAGTAGTTACTTTAACTCTTGTAGGACTATTTATTAAAGATAGGCCAACACAGTGAATTGGGCAAATGGTTATGCAGTAGATTTGAATAACATGCAAGTATACCAACATGAACTTTCTGTTTTCACATATTACCGGTAGTTCCTTATCAGTACTAGCAGAGGAACTATAAGTTTGTGATCGTTCGTCAGTCAGTATGTCAATGTGGCATTATTTGATTGTGCATCATGTTGTTATTTTCCCCACTTCTTTCTTATAGTATCTCTCCATCTGATACATAAGTGCTTTTGCTGGTGTGCTTGTTTGTAAATCTGTTACAATTCAGATCAGTAAAGAATTACTACTTGCAAAATAGCACAACAACGAGAGTATATGGTATTGTATATCTTCATATGGGTGAGACCTTTGAAGTAAAGGTCAGGCAGAAATTTTACACTAAATGTGTAATAAGTATATCAGTTAGAAGAATGTTGTGGACTTTCACATAATTACAATTTTAACCACTAATACATTTTTATTTTTTATCTTATATTTGTTAGGGTAAATATGTGATATTAAAACGAATTATTTCAAACAATTCTGATAATCATTTTATATTTCAAAATACTATATAAAATGTTGGATGTTTCTGAAGAGTATTTTAATGTTGACAGAGAATTATATGGTTAAATTTGACTTACAGACAGGGGAAATAACTCTTGTAAAAACTTTAAAGATACAATGCATATCTAAATTGATTTGAAATGTATGATATTTTCGTTTCGGATGAAAGTTTTGGGCTATTCATTGGGCCTGCAATATCTATGTACAATGCGATATATCTTACAGTAGCTTACAGCTAAATGACTCCAGGATCAAGTGCAGCCTAGAGCAAAAGAGGGTGTTCACATAATCTAATGGCTCAAAAAATGGGTTACTAAAGTTTATTTCTTCAAAGCCTGTCAATTTGAGGCTACTTTGTATATGAGATACTCTGATGTCCCAGACAAATTGACACACTGACTGCAGATCAACTATAATTTCGACAAATAGATTGCAAACTTATTGTCCCCTCTGCTCATACTGATGCAGGACTATAATAAATGGGCCAAAAGCATAAAAAGATATGCAATATTATATGTTCAAATAGTCTCTGTGTCCTCCCACACATATTCAAAATCTACTGTTCCAATATATTAACTTTCACTCAAGTTCAACTGTTCAACATTAAAATTTGTCAATATTTAGGCTGGCATTTGATGGTGTTGGGCTGTTCAAATTGCCCTTGACTGTTTTTGAACAATTCTTGTTTTTGCTGTTTCTCATGACATATTGGATGGATCTTTCTCACATTTCATATGAATGTACCCCTTGATTGGTAGCTGCACATGCTTTAATTTAAGACTGATTAGAAAAACAAAATTGGCATCACGCAACTTACATTGATTTTTGATAGGCAAAAGTTGTTTAAACTTTTATGTTTCCTGTGATAAACCTGTTTACTCCCACTCTTTGTTAGCATAGTAATTGTGATCATTATTTTAATGACTACCTTTATGTTATCGTAATTAGAAATGTTTAATGTGCAAGCCCTGATCATTATAAGCTGTTACATGTGCTCTCTTTTTAAGATGTATATATATATACCGATATCCACATGTCTTGCAAACAATTTATTAATATAAGATGTTTTACTATTATTTCTGTGATAATGTTGAAATTGTAATTTTACTAACTGATATTTTACTAACAAGAGGACCCTGTGGAAGATAAGCTTTGCTTAACAGGTTTTATCCTCAGAAAATGGTGAGCTAATAATTGGTAGGTCTGACCTGGCCGGGTTAACATTTGGTTATACCTATTTGTTAAATGAATTTGGTTCACTACAACTTTAAACTGACAATGGAGACTTACCAATGATGACTAGTCCAAGAACACCAGATGACAATGGTATGACTACAGCATAGATTCTGGGTATGAAGAAGTTGTGGATCATCTGGCCTTCATCAATGAATGGCTGTTAGAATAGATGCAAACCAATGAGTAATCCTACTTCTGAGGTTGTAAAAATATTAGATTCTCTAGACTTGTTGATGTTTTTTACTCACAAAAAATGGTGTCAAAAGGAAGGGGTTTGAGAGCAAGACTCTCTGTCCCATCCCCCTTATCACCATTCCGCATTACTCAAAAATATAGAGATCTATAAACAGCTGAAAAAGATCTATTATGTGAATGCTTCACAGCAATACAGCACAGATGATCGATTGTACTGGATCTATTTATATTGAAATTAAAGCAAAAAAGACCACTAACCAGAATGATAATCCAAGCAGTGTAATATATAAATATTGCCACACTTAACCCTACCAAGCCCCAACCCAGAGCCTGGTCTGTCCTGGTTGCCTGCAAAAGAAATAATAGAAACATTTGTATGACAACGTTAAGTAAGAAAAGAAAACAAGAGGCCCAATGGGCCTGCATCGCTCACCTGGTATTAATCTCAAACTTGCAATCTTAATAGTGGACTTAATAACAGCTACAGGCAGAATATCAGTGTTTGATTCATATGAAACTATTAAAAGATTTAAACATATGACGCCTGTGATCTTGAATGTCGAACAAGGACATTGTGTTGAAAGCGAGAAAAGGTCATTCATTTGAACAAACTTGGTAGCCCTTCATCCCAGCATGCTACAGGCCCAATTTCAGTACCCTTGGCCTTTTGGTTATTGAGAAGTAATTAGAAGATTTTACGACATTTGACCCCTGTGACCTTGAAAGTGTGCCAAGGTCATTCATTGAACCAACTTGGTAGCCCCTCATACCAGCATGCTACAGGCCCAATATCAGTACCCTGGGCCTTTTGATTATTGAGAAGAAGTTGTATGAAAATTTTAAGACATTTGACCCCTGTGACCTTTAAAGTGGGTCAAGGTCATTCATTTTAACAAACTTGGTAGCCCTTCATCCCAGCATGCTACTGGCCAAATATCATCAGCCTGGGCCTCTTGGTTATTGAGAAGAAAATGTTTGAAGATTTTAAGACATTTGACCCCTGTGACCTTGAAAGTGGGTCAAGGTCATTCATTTTAACAAACTTGGTAGCCCTTCATTCCAGCATGCTACTGGCCAAATATCATCAGCCTGGGCCTCTTGGTTATTGAGAAGAAGTTGTTTAAAGTAAAAAGTTGACTTTGGGCCAGGTGAGCTACTAATAATAATAATATACAACATTTGATATAGCATCTATCTTGCTAACATAAGCCACTCTAAATCCCTTTACAGTACATAGATATACTATATACTATTAATAAAATAAGGATATTAATTTTTTGAGGAATTCGCAGGAGTTGCCTTATAGGGCACTAAGTACTAGTCATATGCCACCTGGCTAAAATCTCCCTATGTGTGTATGCGTGCGTGTGTGCTGGAGATGTATTGTGTTCTGTTTGTAGAGGGACCGTGCTTCCAATGGCATCTTTTATAGTGCTACATCACAAATAGCGCAACATCCATACCAGACCATATTATACTCCACCTGGGTTGTTGGAGTTTTGTTTGATCAGTTTACGACACAAAATGATGCAGGTTTTATTTCTAAAATTTGACTTTTAAATGTGACCACATCCTATTACATATATAACAAGAGGCCCAAGAGGGCCTGTATTGCTCACATGAATATTTAAACAGTCATAGCAAAATATTCTCATTAAATATTATATTGCACTGAAAATATTTCCCTCGCAAACTTTGTTGGCTTCATCTGTTGAAACTACTAGCAAAATATTGTAATAAGAGTCTATACTTTTTTTATTCTTCTTCAGAAGTTTCTTGACATATTTTTACCTGTGACCTTGAAAGTAGGTCAAGGTCACTTTCATTCACAAACTTTGTTGGGCTCTTTCCCAGGAAATAACCAGCCAAATATTAAGGTTCTATAACTTCCAGTTCTTCAGAAGAAAAAGTTGTTTGAAATGTTTGACATATCTGCCTCATGTGACCTTAAAAGTATGTCAAGGTCATTTTCATTCTCAAACTTTGTTGAGCTCTGTCCTAGGAAGCTATAAGCCAAATATAATGATTCTATACCTTTCAGTTCTTCAGGAGAAGTCGTTTGAAGTGTCTGACACATTTGACCCCTGTGACCTTGAAAGTAGGTAAAGGTCATTTTCGTTCTCAAACTTTGTAGGGCTCCTACCAAAAAAGCTTCCAGCCAAATATCATGACTCTAGGCCTGTCCGTTCTTCAGAAGAAGTTGTTTAAAGGAAAAGTTGACGGACGGACGACGGACACCGCACCATGACATAAGTTCACTTGCCCAAAAATCAGATAAACAAGACCCAAGACTTCTTTACAATACATCTATAACAATTAACAAAAGCCCAAACTCGAGCAAGGAAAATGTAGAGGAGCTAAACAAGCTTATCACAACAGTTTCATCTAAAAAGGAATATAGTCATCTATTAATGGTCAGAGATATTAACCTACCAAGGGAGGCCAATTAGATGTAATATACCCAGGTACATGGACTTTATGAAAACTTTCGATAAAGTCCCACATCAGCGGTTGATAAAGAAACTTGAAGGCTATGGAGTTATAAAGCAATCAGGTCATCAACTGGATAAAAGACAGATGTCAACGAGTAATGGTTAATGGAGAATCATCACAGACATATCCAGTAGTAAGCGGCATCCCTCAAGGAAGTGTTCTTGGTCCTATTTTGTTTGGGGTCTATGTTAATGATTTACCTGAAATTCCAGCATTGAACTGATAGAGAACATCCAGAGGTGAGCAACAAAACTCATACCATATAAAAACCTAACATACCCGGAACACTACAGAAACTAAACCTACCAACCTTGGAAGGTCGCAGAAACAGAGGGGATAATTATGATTAATGTCTACAAAATCTTAAACAACATTTATGATAAACGAGTCACTACTTACTTGTTCCAGGAGGACACCAACAATAGAACAATGGGACATTCACAAAAAAAACAAAAAAAAACGATGCCATTTGGATATAAGAATTATTTTTTTTAGTTCCCGTGTCATAGACAAGTGGAATAGTTTACCACAACATGTCATAACTTAGATGCAACTGATGTTAAACAATTTGAAATATTACTGGAGAATCAATGGAAACAATCACAATTAACGTTCTCTGCTAGTTAATAGAATTGGTTAAACATAAAAATGCAATGTAGAGGCTTACAGCCTGCATCCATTATTTTCGTATTAATTAAGGATTAACAGGTCAGGGAAAACCACTAACTTGCATATAATACGCAAACTCGCCTATTATACGCCAGTGCGGGTATGAATTTATTACTAAAAATAGCCGAAATCCCTGTAATCTTAACGTTTTCAAATTGTTTGTCCAAGTCGCATTTATCTAGTAATGAAACATCATGCAAATGCAAAAATAAACTTTATTTGCATGTGGGAAAGTATCAAAAATAGATGCAATAATTCCGGCAGTGTTACATCAAGTAGCCAACGCTTTCATTAAACATCTTTAAGCAAAATATTATTTACCTTGTCGCAAATTAATGCGATTTTTAATAAGATGTTGCAAAAGTTACTGCTAAAGCCATTTGGGTTATTTTTAGTAACAAATCCATACTCCAACTGAACTGGCGTATAATAGGCGAGTTTGCGTATTACACGCAAGTTGGTGGTTTTCCCCAACCTGATTAACTTGAATATATTTTTCATGTTATGGAGCTAAATGAAAAATATATTCAAGTTAATCCTTTATTAAATCAAGCAGAACTAAGAGTACCCATCATGATTATCAGTGGTTACAATGTAAACTTAGGATATATAATGTTTCATTTACAGCACATTCACGACCAGCATCGACAAAACCGTTTTAAAGCTATGTTTATAAGCTGTTTCGTTAATTTTTAGACACTAGAAACTTGCTCGTGGCGTACCATTCCCTGAGTCCACAGTGTTTGGGTTTGTTTCTCATGTGTGACAGATGCCCGGAAGTTGGCAAAAGCTTTCCAATAATAGAGTCGAATACGGTGTGGTTCATAAATTAAAATTTGATTTGATAGGCTAGTTTATAACCAGAATTAAGTTTAAAAATAAAATAAATTCAAAATTGAGACAAAATTAAAATAATTAAGATATATTTTAACGACGAGTTACAATTATTCAGGATAATTTCGTAAAGTGATTTGACTTTTTTTGAGTCGAGAAGAAAATCAGGCATAACGTCACGCTAAACTGGAATGTGACATGAAAAAAATGAAATAAAATTCAATACTTGCATAAGTAGGCTGTAAATGTCATGTCCGGTAATATGCAGTATTTGTTCTCTATAATCTCTCTAGAAAACACTATTTAATTGACATTTAAATAATACCATGGTTACAGTGATAAATAGTACATACTCCATTTACAAGTTTTAAATTATTCATAAAGCATGACAGGAATGAAAATCCAGGATTTCATTCCTGTCATGCTTTATGAATAAATTAAAACTTGTAAATGGAGTATGTTTTCTTGATATTTTCCGGAGAAAGATCGTTCAAGTAAAAATATAGATATGCTCATTATAACCTATAGGTTCACAGCATAAATTGACACTTAAGTGCATTCCTGACAATGCTCTCAGTCCGTTCGGACCACCTCTCCCCTTCATTTATCTGAAATTTACTACCTCCCAAATTTCATTTTCCGGTGCACATGTTTAAATGGCACGATTGAATGATCCAAACATAGCATGATAGTATTAGTTGGAGCTATTTGGGAAATATGCAAGTGTCTTTACGTCTCATTTTTCTATAGAAAAACGGAAGAAAGAGGAACACAGACTGACGAAGAGGAGCAACGTATTTGCAGAACTTTATTGAAAGGTCCCCTTTCCAAAACTCTCTGATCATGCTGATATAGGTCCTATCACATCACGCCGCTTGTCAAAAGTATCTCGCTGTGTTGGACACTGAGATATAAATATATATTTTTGAATAGAAAGTCTGTTACTACTTCATAAGTTTATATTCTTCTAAGTATCATGTGTCGTATGCCATGGGTTACATCATAGGAGCCTGAAGTTCTGTCAATAATGAATAATAATAGTAATACAAAATTTTTTTTTAAGCATATTAGGGGTATTTTTTGTGTATTACTATTATTATACATTATTGACAGAACTTCAGGCTCCTATGGCATATTAGGGGTATTTTTTTTGTATTACTATTATTATTCATTATTGACAGAACTTCAGGCTCCTATGGTTACATTCGCGTATCCGGTTGAACCGGTTGAACCTGTAAAGAAAACGACAGGTACAGATCTGAACCGAGGCTGACCTCAGCAGGGCATACTTTTCTTGATACATTGTTTTTTATTCTCCGAAAGTGTGCATTTTTAGCTCTGCGCCACACGTACCGTTTCAACCGAGATACGCGAATGTAGCCTTGGTGTATTGTCATCCTGATTCCATCAGCATTTCTGCATAACATACTGTCTTCTCCTGAATATCTTTTTAGATTTTAACAAAGTTTGGTTTTTAAAATTAAAGCATCAATGGTCAAATTGGACTTCATTATATTTTATAAAAAAAAAAGGGTGGAAATTCCCCTTGGGTTATAATGGCAGTGTCACAGTTAGGGAAATATACATTAACAGATCAGGCTTTCAAGTTAGAAGTGAAGGAATTGGAATCATATTTGTATTGAATATCCTTGTGTTAGAACGTGCGGAAACCTTTGACTTGACGATATCACTGGGCCAGTGTACTCAATTATACTCGAACAGTACATTTTTCAAATAAGATGTGCCTGGGAGGGGGAGCGATATGGTAAATGGAGGTGCATGTTTTTAGCCCACCATCATCTGATGATGGGCTATTCAAATCTCCCTGCGTCCGTCCTTCCGTCGTCCGTCCTTAAATAATTCTTGTTATCACTATTTCTCAAGAAGTACGAGAGGGATCTTTCTCAAATTTTATATGTATGTTCCCCTTGGTCCCTAGTTGTGCAGGGCAACTTTTGAGACTGATCGGATAATTAACATGGCCGACAGGCAGCCATCTTGGATTTTGATAGTGAAGGTTTGTAAACTTAGCACTATTTCTTAGGAAGTACTGGAGAGATCCATCTCAAATATATATGTAGGTTCCCTTTGGTCTGTAGTTGTGCATGATGTTTAATTTACAGACTGATCGGATATAGAAAATGGCTGACAGGCCACCATCTTGGCCAAATGACCAAACAAATGGCTAAAGGAAGAACTAAACAGGTCTTTCTCATATTGCAATGATCAATTCTATTTCTTAAACGTTAAGTACTGTACTAGTGAATATGTGAAATGACAAACTCAGTTTGAGCGTTGTCTTTTATACACATCAGTATTACGTTTAGATCAAAAGTTACCTCAAGGTGCATTTACTGTTAACATGACTCAATCAAACAGATTAGAGAAAAGAAGAGAAAAGATCGAACTGACAAAGAACTAATGAAGATGGTACAATGGTGGGCGCCAAAAAACACCCAACATCTCTTGTTAAGAATACCCCTCAATAAGGATGAAGGTTCTTTTTTCGATAGTTGGTCTGATGCATTATGGACCAAGGCTACTCATCTCTTTTGTATAAATAATGGATGTGGCTACCCCTTTCCATTAGGTTAGAGGGGGCCAAATTGATCTAGTATAAAGAGGTAGATCCCAGTAGAGAAAATGGGGTTATTTTGAAAGTTTACCCTTCAGTGTAAGTTGAAGGAAGATCAACCACATACAATCTGAAGCATCCCTTGTTGAAAGAAATGTGATATAGTTTGTATAAATGATGATCAGAAAGTTGCATTTGGAGTTCTGCATTTTAGGTGAACACTGATTCAAGCTGGATTCAAACAGAAAGTTCTTCAAAGCAGCCAATTGCAAACTTGAATCAAATTTCTATGAAAAGCAAAATGTAAAACACCCCATATTTGTTTCATATTGTCATTTATCTAACAATACATGTAATTTGTATCTTCAATTAGATTCATCAGTCTGGAAACATGTGATATCAAAGTTTTACTTTCTACACAAACAATGAACGTATTAAACGTCACAACGTTTCAAGACTGACTGGTCCCTTTGTCAAGCTATGACTGAGTGCAAGGAACAGTCATAGGTTGTTTGTATAGAAAGTAAATTTTGGATATCATGTAGTTTATAGTTTATATCCAAGTAGTTTTGAACTAGGAAATTTGTACTTCATTATAACTTGGTGAAGGTCAGATTTTCTTAAAGTCATTGTTCATTGTAATATATTTAGTGGTGTGCCACCTAGATGTGAACAGTTATTTATTTACGATAGGCTCTATAATAGATGTATATGCTACACAACCCTAAATCACGTCATGACTGGACTAGTAAATTTCAATTTGTATTTTCTTTCAGCATTGAAAATCGAAGAGAATGAAACTGTTAAGATATTAAAGACAACTGTAAAGAAGAGGAATACTAAATCTTATCTTTCCTCGGCTCAGAAACGTTGGATATCAAAACACAGTATGGCTCAACGAGAAGTTACAAATGAACTCAGCTTGGTACCAGGTGGTGCAGAGGGTGTTGACGATGAATCGGATCATTTTTATGCAGCTCATTTCCCACCACTCCACAAAGATGAATCTGATACCAAAACAAAACCTGGAAGTTCAAAGACCAAAGAGACAAGTTTTAAACAGATTCATCAACAAGTTCCTGTATCAAGTACAACACAGTGGATGACAGCAAATCTAGACAAAGCACAAAGGGAGACAACTGTTGATGAAATGAGACAAGTTCTTCTTGAACTAGAAGATAAATGGAGTGATGATACAAAGAAAGACAAGACAGATGTATACAGGACATTCAGACGACACCTGTCACATTGCACCAATCCCTACACCCTGGTCACATACCTTGTAGAGAAGAGCAAAGATTATCATTTACCCAAGACTTCAACTCTTGCCTATTACATTATGAAAGAGTTTGACAATTGGTGCAGTTCAAAAGACAACATTCCAAAATATTCACAGTTCCTTCTCACACAGGAGTTAAAATTACATGTGTTGCATATGTGTACTCGTTTTCACATGACTATGGTTGGCTTTGCAATAAAAGCATTCCAGCTCAACCAACCTGACAACAGCTTTTTGGTGCCTGTGCTAAGATGCTTTTTAGAACAACGTAAATACAAAGAGGTAAATATATGTCAATGTGTTAATTTTATACCATTGAAATTTTGTATACTGTGAAAAAACATTGTCTTTTGTTCGAACTTTCTACCTACCAAATTAACTGCCGGTTTTAATTTGCCCTTTGTCAATGTTCATATTTCTTCTATGTTAGTCTTGTATGCTATGAACATGTCTTCAAAATCTGAGAGTTCCCTTCATATATCTCTGATCATCTGATGTATATCTTCTCTGTACCCTTAGCATATTCATGACAAAATCGAAGACACACAGATTGATTTCAGAAATATAAACCTGACCTTTCGCTAGGCTGATAACTAACCTAGGAATTTTACAGATGAAAAACACCCAACTTCAATGTCTGTCAATTTTTATACGACCGTCAAATTTGACAGGAGTATTATGGTATGGCGTTGTCCGGCCGGCGTACACTTTTGTTTGTCTGGCAATCTCCTACATTTTTCGACTGATTACTTTTGTCGTCATCAAAGATATCCGACTAGTCAAGTCTACTTGTATTATCCGCTAAGGGCCTTTGATTTTGCCAGGACATTGCCTCTGTGTACAGAAGATGTATATACATCTAGGGCAGAACCCGTGGATTGTTAACATACATGACAGTTGTATATATGTACCAGTGATCATCTTACTTCTAGTGTTCTTTGCCTTCAAAGGTCAACAGGTCAACAAATTAAAATATATGTCGTACCAGTGTTCATCCAGTGTGAACATCGTGTAAGTTAAACCTTTGCTTCCTAATCTTCAGTAACATATACCAACAATATTCTCAAGAAAAATAATTGTCCTGACATTTTTATGCATTCTGCACACTATAACCCTAGATTCTGTATGATGATCATAGCAAAACATTATACTCGAGTGAACTGTATAATAACACACACTTGGCACAGATAATTGATGAGTGGGTGTGTATGTCGACCATATATCAGACAACTGCTTTCTGCAGCTGTAGACTGGTGTTTGTGTTTGATCAATCAATTTTACATACATAATTTCTTTCCATTTATCATTTGATATAACTGAAACTGAGACATTCTAGAGCTCTGCATGATACCAAATGTATATGTACATGTAATTCCTGTAGGAACTCTATCTAAATCAGAGATTTATAACTATCGTTATAAATCTCTGATAAGAGTTCCTACAGGAATTAATGTACGTGTATCTTACAAATTTCAGTGTCACGTACATGTTTCAGAGGTCAAAAAACTGTTTTATGCAAGAGCAAATATAAAACCCCCACAAAAGATAAAAGTACTACAGTATATGACCTACAAGTTAACACCTGTTTAGCATACCACGTCTGGTTCTATAAATAAACTTTGAATGTTGTGTAACTTTTGCAGGCTGCAGTTTGTGCAGGTAAGCTTGGCTTACAAGACCATTTCTCTGTGGAAGAGGTAAGTAAAGAAATCGTATTCTCTTACCCTGGACAGGTACTGTTGTGAGATATCCTGATCTCGCCCTAGGGTTGAGACGGGGGGTGGGGTGGGATGCCCTTATTCATTACAATGGTATGGCATCACGTCAACAATGAACTTAGCCTCTGACGTTAAAATTACATCATGCATATGATGCACAATGGGTGAACAGGGTAAGAGAAGAGGAATCATTCACCTACTTGAGGGTGAGATAGGGGAATCTCAACCCTCGGGGAAAGATTCTCATGTTGCCAAACACTTGGCATAGCCTCGTGTTTGACAACCTAAGAAACCCTTACCCTCGGGTTGAGATTCCCCCATTTCGGCCCCAAAGGGGTGAGAGATTCTATTATTCTTGCATCCAAGACTGAGATATCTACATTTCCAGGGGCACTGGAAAATTCTATCCGACCCATGGGTCTTGATCATTTACATGTGCAGACTGGCATTGGAATTATAGTGACGTTTTGGGGTCAGTCAGGGTCATTGACATCAACAATTGCCATCTGGGCTTCATATGCAAATGATAAATCTGCAGACAGTTTACAACTTTACTAGAGGAGTAGCTGTCTTTAAGGGTTTCAGGTAATAAGCAAGAAATAGAATCCATCCCTGATGTGAGGTATGGATTAGGTAATTCAAACACGAGGAATAAAATATTGAGCAAGAGACCCGAGCCTCATATCTCCTGCTCAATATTTTATCCCTGGGGTTTGAATTACCTTATCCATACCTCACATCAGGGATGGATTCCATTATTAGTTTTAATAGAAAGTGTTAAACTGTCAGGAAACAATATTTATCTTGTATGTGAGGTGCAGTATCAGGCAAGAGGATGTGGGATGAATCTGGCAATGCTGTTTTAATTGTGTATTGTACCGTGTATTATAATACATATTGTATAATGTTGATTTATTTTTGTGCAAATTTGATATGGAAGATAGTACAAGCTTATATATATAAATAGTTCCTCTGTAAATGAATTATTACTTTCTTTTCTAAATGTGTCTTTTTCCATAATTAAAGCTTGTAATATAATTGTTTATTTTTCTGCATTTTTTCCTGTTGCAAACCATCTGTTAAGTACTAAAACTCACAAATTATTTTGCAAAATTTGTTAAATTATTTACACTGAAATAATAAACGATTATAGAGTAGCCAGGTATATGTGTATTACACAACCCACAAGTTCAATTTCTGTAAGATTGATATAGAAAAAAGGCTAAGCATAGACAACAGTGTAGTTACACAGATCCTGATTATACAAAGTTTAGGTAGGACAGATTATACTGTAATCACTTTATAACAAAAAACAAATCTATTTCAGACTGTTTTACCATTAATTCTACAAGATAAAGTGAACTTGATAGAAAGCTACTTAGTTGGTAACCCACAGCAACAGCAGCTTGTTGTACATATGCTGGACAGACTATGTGATCGGTCCATTGACATGTCCCATGTCATCAGGTAAATATAGTACAATTAAAATCATCATCATCATACACCATTTGAATTTTATTTTTTGTGAGAGGAAGTGTGCTGGAAAATGATAGGCTTAAAATCATATGGAACATTTCTCTTTTCATGTAAAATTCATAGATCCAATACGATTCATTCTCTTGTGTACTTGTATTTCTTAAAATGTGTACAGTAATGTAAGATTTGTTCTTATAACTGTTGATAACCTTGTTCTTTTGTGTCTGAAATATCTAGTTTTTAATTCAATGCAAGTACATTGTATCAAGAAAGAAATGGAAACAGTATCAATCCTTCAACCACTTTGTACACGAATATCAGTCTCTGCTGCTTTCTCTGATGCTTTCTAGTCGTTAAGTGTTCAGGCCCATTGGGCCTCTTGTTAATCTAAACCCCAGGAGTTATTTAGATACAGAATTTCATTGAGGCCATATGATGTCAACAGTTGTACCGAAAGAGTGGTGTCATCTGAATAGCAATGATTGAGTTTTATTGATGAAATGATTTTGAAATATTTGTAGTTCGTCAGGTGTGCCAAATGCGAAACGAGAAAAGATGCATTGGAAACCTCTGAGTAAGCTGGCTGCTCGTCTGATGAAGTTATATGAAATCTCTCCAGGTAAAAAAGCTGGCTGCTCGTCTGATAAGGTTATACGAAATATCTCCAGGTAAGTAAGCTGGCTGCTCGTCTGATGAAGTTATACGAAATCTCTACAGGTAAATAAGCTGGCTGCTCGTCTGATAAGGTTATGTGAAATATCTACAGGTATTAAAGTAAGCTGGCTGCTTGTCTGATAAGGTTATACGAAATCTCTACAGGTAAGTAAGCTGGCTGCTTGTCTGATAAGGTTATACGAAATCTCTCCAGGTAAGTAAGCTGGCTGCTCGTCTGATGATGTTATACAAAATCTCTACAAGTAAGTAAGCTGGCTGCTTGTCTGATAAGGTTATACGAAATCTCTCCAGGTAAGTAAGCTGGCTGCTCGTCTGATGTAGTTATATGAAATCTCTACAGGTAAGTAAGCAGGCTGCTCGTCTGATAAGGTTATACGAAATATCTCCAGGTAAGTCAGCCGGCTGCTCGTCTGATGAAGTTATACGAAATCTCTACAGGTAAGTAAGCTGGCTGCTTGTATGATGAGGTTATACGAAATCTCTCCAGGTAAGTAAGCTGGCTGCTTGTCTGATAAGGTTTTACGAAATCTCTCCAGGTAAGTAAGCTGGCTGCTTGTGTTTGTTTGATGTTTGCAGCTCGATCCTTGTAAATTGGATGTAAAATGCAATAAAGTTGATTGATTGATTGATTGTCTAACATAAGCCACTCAAAAGTGCTTTAATCTGTATCAAACGTATGGAATAATATAATTTGTTTGTTATCTGATTAACCAACGTAATTTAGCATCTTGTCATTATTTTTCTAGATTTGTGTCCAAACATCAGCAATGCTAGAGGCCTGGGTGCTGTGAAATATCTGTTGTATAAGAGATACATTGAGGTTTGTGTACATCACCAGTTTAATATAGGAATGATCACATATAAAATAAACTGAGAGTTTCTTAAATATCTATTACAAAAATTGCTGAAAACTAAATGAGCCTCTTATAGAGCTCTGCAAAAAGGTAGTTGATTGAAAGGTAGTGTAATGCACACATTATCTGAGCAAGTGAAACTTTGAAAACGATGACACACATTTTAGGTCACCTGAGACTTTAATAGTCTCATGGACCTATTGTGATCTCATTTTGTCTGTTGTCTTCTGTCATCTGTCTGTAAAGTTCACCTTTTGGACTTCTCCATAATCATATACCAAATCTCAATAAAATGTTATAGGAAGCTTCCATGACCAAAGATAAACCAAAATACTCGTGAATTATTGATCACTTCTTAAATGAAAATGTTTGGATCATTGGTAACAAGTACATTACTGTGGATGTGGAAATTTGATCCAGTGATTAACTGTCCAGATTACAAGTTTTCCAGATGATCAGATGATCTCAATAAGTTCCACTTTTTTAACTTCTTTTAAAATTAATTGAAATATAACATGTTTTTTGTTTAAAGATTAGTTGCAATTTTTCTCATGTTGACTGTTTCTCTTAAATTGCAGGGGTCAATGGGTGCAGGAAGCTGGGAAGAAATGGTGCAGGTGTGTATACTTATTAGTGTGTATCAAGATGCATAGGATAATCTTAGAGGTGTTCCAAGTCTGAGTAATGTGTTATATTTAACCAATACTTTAGAGGTATTCCGGATGTGGGTAACATGTTATATTCAACCATTATGTTAGAGGTATTTCATACGACTCAGGAGTGAGGAAATATGTTAGAAGTACGAGACCAAATTAATTACATTTTTATGGTTTACTATCCTCACACAGGGATTTCTTTTAGATGATGGAAGACTCAGTTGATTCATTATATAAATACTAAAAAAAGAAACCATGGAAAGCTTAACTTTATACAGTATAATGTGAAAGTAATTATTACCAGGTGTCTGATTTTTATATTCAAAGAAAGTAAATTAAAAAATTGTTTTCTGCTGTGATAATTTTGAACATAATATTTGCCTCTAAATTACCTTGACATTGAATTATCTTTAGAGTGCTGTTGGTGACAGTACCTTTCTAAAGGAACAGTTGATAGAACAGCTAATGTGTTACAACGAGACAGTGGCCGCAGCAAAGTGGGCTGATCACTACCAGCTTTCTGACGAGTCCATTCCTCCACCGGTGGCCCAACAGAGAAAGATCCTGAAAGAGTGAGTGTCAAAAACTAAAGATCCTTAAAGAGTGAGTGTCAAAAACTAAAGATCCTTAAAGAGTGAGTGTCAAAAACTAAAGATCCTTAAAGAGTGAATGTCAAAAACTAAAGATCCTTAAAGAGTGAATGTCAAAAACTAAAGATCCTTAAAGAGTGAGTGTCAAAAACAAAGGTACCTAAGTTAAGGAGTGAGTGTGGCGAAAACAGAGGAAGATGCTGAATGAGAGAGTGACAACAGAGAAATACCTTTAAAAAGTGTGACAAGCAGAGGAGTGAGTATGGGGGAGATAACTCTTTTTAAATGTGGGTAAAGATTTTAAAAATATGATATATTTTTTTGAATTAGCAGTGCAATGTCTTTATAATGTTGTAGTGCTTTCATTTCTATATTTATTTTTGACATTCAAATTTGTTAAACAAAAATAGAACATGATTTAAGACATATCTAATTCTTTCATTCAGCTCCTTTTTTAATTTTCGAATACTGGATACTGTCACGATCTATTTGATGTCTTTTAGGTAATAACAGAACAAAGAGCTTAATTATTAAGGAATACATGGTAAATGCTACACAGTATCTTTGTTAAGTGTGGTAACAGTTATCTCCCTTACAGTAGTATTTTCTTATTCTGAATTACTTTAGTATATTCTATCCATACAGTGTTGTGTGTTTGTATATGTGTCATTAGTTATTTAACAAGTTACAAATTATCTTCAAAGATGTTTTACCTGTTTTTTAATGTGTAAATCTTTTGAATTGGAGATGGCTATCTCAATAAGATGCTTTTGTGTATATGTATTCTGTGATACCTTGCGTTTGTTTACGTCAGAAACCCTGGTCCTACTACACAAGAGATAGGAAGTGAGGATTGGGAGACTGACTGTTACACTGACAGCGACATTAAAACATCCTGGTACCCACTGAAAATGTCTCTGGATGCAATCAGTATGGTCGACACAAAGGAGAGCTACTGGACATGTTTGCAACGACTGTCTCAGGTAATGTTATAACCATCTCAATAGTAATCAGAACAACGACTGTCTCAGGTAATGTTATAACCATCTCAATAGTAATCAGAACAAACAACACCAGGGTTTTCAGGAAAATCTATTGTAAAAGACTTGATGTCATAACTCATTTTCTGCCCCAATTTCCACTGAAAAATGAAGTAAGTTTAAAAGGGTGCACAATTTTATTTATTATTTTAAATCACTGGTTGCTCATATGGTCTCAAGGGTAATGCCTGACAGGCCTGTCTGTAAATGCTAATACAGGCATTGACAGTCTACCAGGACTCTCCCACAAGCGACATTGTAAAGATTGGTCTGTTCTTATTTATAATCAACATCCTTGATGTTAACAGCTCTCTTGATCAATAGCACAACATTAACCATGGTTCTTTAAAACAAAATGTTTATCACTCAATGTGTCTTGTCTTTCATCCAACTTCCTGGCATTGTTGGAGGTGATGTACATTGTAATGTGTAGTATTAGGGTGGTCAGCTGGTGCAGTAGATAGCACACTTGCCTTTCACCAATACAGCCAGGGTTCAACTCCCCGATTGGACATGAAAAGGTATTTAATAGGTCACCCATCCCTGACCATGTGAGTTTTCTCCGAGTACTCCCGCTTCCTCCCTCATTAAAACCCCCTGCATGTTTCCATCCACAGTGATTAATATTAATTGATTTTTTTTATATGTATCTAGCATCAGACTTTGGTATCAGTACTATTTTGTGTTCTTCAGCCTGGAACAACTGTTGGAATCGACTCAGAATGGAGACCTGGTTTTGGTAACACAGTTCAGAGGTAATATACTGTAGATAAAAACAGCCATCTTAATGTCTCTGTGATTCTTCTTATCAATTATTGTTGAACAGATTGTCAAATATCTGTATTATCAAAAGCATAATAAGATATTAAACACAGGAAAAATTAAGGAAATTTAGGTAAGATGTGATGAGGTATAAAACCCCAGCGCATTGAATGCAGGGTGTAGAATACATTGGGTTTAAACTGAATTATGTCCAGCAAAAGGATCATGCAAGTTTTAACTTCATACAGGGTTTTTGACACAATTGTGTGGATAGTGATCTGTTTCACTTGCCCTCATTCCTAGCTGCTTGCTACTTTCCTCCTCCTTATCTGTTTCCCTAGTCACTTACAGAGTCTGTATAGTGTTTCCATGGTTACTTATACATTTGTATTGTCGACTGGTTACGTACAGAGTCTGTATAGTGTTTCCATGGTTACTTATACATTTGTATTGTCGACTGGTTACGTACAGAGTCTGTATAGTGTTTCCATGGTTACTTATACATTTGTATTGTCGACTGGTTACGTACAGAGTCTGTATAGTGTTTCCATGGTTACTTATACATTTGTATTGTCGACTGGTTACGTACAGAGTCTGTATAGTGTTTCCATGGTTACTTATACATTTGTATTGTCGACTGGTTACGTACAGAGTCTGTATAGTGTTTCCATGGTTACTTATACATTTGTATTGTCGACTGGTTACGTACAGAGTCTGTATAGTGTTTCCATGGTTACTTATACATTTGTATTGTCGACTGGTTACGTACAGAGTCTGTATAGTGTTTCCATGGTTACTTATACATTTGTATTGTCGACTGGTTACTTACAGTGTCTGTTTAATTTGTTACCTGGTTACTCACAGAGATGCTAGAGGTGTTTCCCTGATTGCATAACTGTTTCATTTTAACAATTTTTATTGCAAAAAATATGCAAAGGGATAGGGCATCAGGCAAAGCCTATTTAAGCCTTCCCCTTACAACTTCGGTATGGTATATGTACAGTCATTGAAATCATCAAACAAACATATAAACAATTCATATAGTGTGTCTCCATGTCCCCACCGTACAAGGTATAGTTATGATTAAACAAATATTTTAGTGTTGATAATGTACTCTGATATACATTGTAGTACAAGTGTCAGTCGAGAATGGTTGAATAGAGGACAGATAAAAAATATAAAAAATAATGTTCCGCATAACTGTTTCCCTGGTTACAGAGTGGCCCTGATGCAGCTGGCTGTTCTTGACCATATATTTCTACTAGACGTCATTAGCCTGTCTCAACAACTACAGGAGGATGACTGGCAGCAGTTTGTGGCATGTGTCTTCTGTAATCCAGCCATACTCAAGTTAGGTAAGTATACTAATTTTTCTGTAGCCCAGCCATACTCAAATTAGGTAAGTATACTAAGTCTTCTGTAGCCCAGCCTTACTCAAATTAGGTAAGTATATTTAGTCTTCTGTAGCCCAGCCATACTCAAATTAGGTAAGTATATTTAGTCTGCTGTGAGCCAGCCTTACTTAAATTAGGTAAGTATATTTAGTCTGCTGTGATCCAGCCTTACTCAAATTAGGTAAGTATATTTAGTCTTATGTAATCCAGCCATACTCAAGTTAGTATTGAGTCTTCTGTAGCCCAGCCATACTCAAATTAGGTAAGTATCTTTAGTCTGCTTTGAGCCAGCCTTACTTAAATTAGGTATGTATATTTAGTCTGCTGTAGCCTAGCCATATTCAAATTTGGTAACTATATTTAGTCTTCTACAGCCCAGCCATACTCAAGATAGGTAAGTATATTGTGTCTTCTGTAGCCCAGCCCTACTCAAATTAGGTAAGTATACTAAGTCTTCTGTAGCCCAGCCATACCCAAATTAGGTAAGTATATTTAGCCTGCCGTGAGCACGCCTTACTTAAATTAGGTAGGTATATTTAGTCTGCTGTAGCCTAGCCATATTCAAATTTGGTAAGGATATTTAGTCTTCTACAGCCCAGCCATACTCAAGATAGGTAAGTATATTGTGTCTTCTGTAGCCCAGCCCTACTCAAATTAGGTAAGTATATTTAGCCTGCCGTGAGCACGCCTTACTTAAATTAGGTAGGTATATTTAGTCTGCTGTAGCCTAGCCATATTCAAATTTGGTAATTATATTTAGTCTTCTACAGCCCAGCCATACTCAAGGTAGGTTAGTATATTTAGTCTTCTGCATCCCAGCCATACTCAAATTAGCTGTGTATAGTAAGTGTCTTTTGTATTATAGATGAGAATAACCATAATTGTATAGTCATATTCTAATCAGAGGACTATTAAAATACTGTATAATTGTAAATGTTGAATGTTTCTCGAATTAAGACAGCTATGTATGGTTGTTGATATAAAGATGTGTGAAGAGTGTTTGGTTGCTGTTGCTAGGTCACATTAGGATTTGTGATACAGATTGTTGCTTTTTCAGGTTATGGACTCGACTCAGATTTTCAGATGTTTGTTAAGACATTTCCCTTCATGAAGGAAAGCCTTGCACATCTGTGTCGTGTGGTGGAGCTGGAGAAAGTTGCTCGGAAGGTACAGAACAAAGTGGTTGTTACACAGTATGGGTGTGTATCATGCTTCAATACGATACGTATCACGATACTTGGGTCGCAATGCAATACGTATCACGATATCTGGAAGCTATATACAATGTGTATTTAGCAGTTATTTGAAACCTTTTTTCAAACTTTTTATCAGGTGAGTATAAAAGGTACAATACAAATAACAATTAATACCAAAAGGTACTATGTAGACATCATTCAATGTTCGTATTACTTCACTTCTGGCTTAAATATAATACTAGGATAATACTATCTGAAAAATGCTTTGGGTGAATATTGAGTGTCTAGAGTGTTAATGAATGCCTTAAAATCATCATTTTCAACAACTGAAAATGGACAAAGAGCATTGGCAATACATTTACCGATAGTGGTTGTAAATGGTTTTGAACTCAGTCACATTTCCGCTTTATTCCCCAACATAAAAGTAAGACTTACTTGCATTTTGGTTTGACATATTTTATTTAATGTTATAGACGTGTATAAGGTTAATTTAACGAGTCATACATGAATGCGTGTTGTGCACATTCGTGTTATTTCCTGCATATTCAGTTTTCTCCGACATTCATTGTGGTAATAGAACAATTTTTCCGTCTCGAATACATTATCATTGGATTAAGTAGATTTGAAAGTAAACAATTGCAAGATAGGCGACTTGAAATGTGCACATGCCTTGACGTATTTCTCTGTCCACCATTTTGGTTTGTTGAGTGCTAAAACTATTTTTTTCTTTGAAGAGTTTTAACAAGAGAGAGTACAAAATGAAAAGTATCACAGGTATCACGATACAGTTTTGCCGCATTGGTGCATCGTATCGCGGCCCTTGCGATCCAATACATCAAGACTTTGGTGAATCGTTACACCCCTATTACACAGTTAAAATGTTAATTCATCTCATTTTTTTTTAATTTCTAAAAATAAATTATCTCATCTGGACAGATGGCATGTCTATTTCTATGTCTTTCAAAGTCTCAGTTTGTAAGGATTGAACATCCTTTTATTTTGGTATAAGAAAACTTTGTAAGTAATTTGAAATGCCTTTGAATTTAATCTTGTAAGAATTCATATAGTTTTTGTATCTGTTTCTTAAAAATTTGACATGATCTCTATCAAGGTTTTAAAATGTCTACACAAAATTACTTTATTTCACACCTATATAGGTGATAGATAAGACAGTGAACCTCCTCCCTGAGACTGGACAGTCAGACGAGGAAGATGCACCTGTAGAGGACAGTGACAGTGGAGTAAACATCAAGTTTCCCCAGAAGGAAGCACGGGGCCTCAGTGAATTGGTGAGACAAACTCTCGGGAGGCCCCTCAGTAAAACAGAGCAGATGTCAGACTGGGAACGCAGACCTTTGAGGCCAGCTCAAATCACTTACGCAGGTACAATGGATGATACGAAAAACCTAGGTGTTTAAACAGTTGTTGGCTGTATGTGTTATCTGTATTACTCTACACATGACATCTGGGACTGTCTATAATACTATTATGACTAGGAATATATATCACATCTGTGACTAGGACTACCGCCATGTAATTTGCGCACCTGTGTAATTTGCGCAGGTACTTTTTGAGGCTGAAAACCTGGAAAAAAGCTTCTACTCGAATATTTTGTGCACCCAAAAAATCTGGAAAAAAAACGATGTTCATGCTCCGAAAATCGATCTCTGAATATTTAAAAAAAAATAATATTTCTATGATTTTCTTTTCATTGATGTAAAATGATATTTAAAACCAAGAAGAAACTACGTAAAATGTGTATTTTGTTGCTTGTTTTCTTTGAATTATCTGATCACACATGACACACACGTGTGCGCATATCGGCATACATCAATTCATTTTAGCAATATTTTACATAAAACATTTACTTGCTTACAAAAACCACGGAATTAGGTTATCTAAGTCCGTGCAAAAACATATCAATTATAAGTAATTCGATGTTTAGTAACCGCTGGTGCATATCTCCTGGTGAAAGACATAATTAGATACCTTTTATTGATCATAATTACGATCAGTGAGAAGGGCTCATCATGGCGGCTTGGGTTACGTCACTTCAAACCAGGTCATGTCACAGTTCAGTTTGGCAACGGAATTAGATTATCTAAGTCCGTGGTTTGGCGATATTTTTTACAAATTACAATGCAGTAAAGAGCTAACACTATCTCTGTGATTACCCGTTAACAATAGCTCTACTAATTGAAATGATTTGCAGTCGCGATCGACGGACCGTGTTGTTGTTTTTTTCACTCACCAACACGTGGCGTGAATTACGAAGCCCTACTGCATTGTCATAACTACAGACTGATTTGACTGATAAGGGATTATAGAAAATATGTTTATACTAGAAGCGTGGACAATCAATACATCCTCTTCAAATCTACAAGACTATTTTTACGATGCTTCATTTAATAAATATTGAAATAATTCACGAGGTTATTATCAATCACGTGTTTACGTAATGTTAGACGCGAGATCAACATGAAAGTGAGCCGGGAAAAAAACATGCTATACGTATATACGCATAGGCGATTTGAAAAAACCTTACAGAACTTTCATAAAACGGAGCTCAAATTGAACAACAACATTTTCGTAATAGTATGGGGAAACGCACCAAGATGTCGAAACGTAATGTCATAAGTTGATCGGCGATTCTCTGGCATAGGAATTTGGCTAAACTTTTTTTGTTAACGGTTACCTATTTATTAATACTTTCACATAAACTCACATAACAACACATTATGTATCTTTTATTAATGTTTGACATAAATAAATTTGTTGAGCGTCATTTGAGTTCCGTGTACCAAGGGACATAATCCAAGATGGCGATCGCTCAGAATCGTCGATCTTTTCCTGAAAAAAACTTAAAATTTTCTATACCTGTGTATTTTACGCACCCCCCACTTTGGGTATTAAATTTCTGGAAAAAAAGTGTGCAGATTACATGGGTTTGTACGGTATATGCATTTCTTGTGTGGCTGTGTATAAACTGTGCAATTGTATTCGTTACCTGTCTGCATATGCCATACCAGTGTGATTGTATTACATTTGTATTACCAGTTTGATGGTATATATTACCTGTGTGATTGAATATATTACCTGTGTGACTCTATATATTACCTGTGTGATTGTATATTTACCTTTGTTTCTCCATTATACGTGTGACTCTATATAATACTTGTGTGATTGTATAAAATACCTGTGTGACTATATACGTGATCTTTTTGATTGTATAAATTACCTGTGTGATTGTATATATTATCTGTGTGACTATATATTACCTGTGTTATTGTATATATTACCTGTGTGATTGTATATATTATCTGTGTGACTATATTACCTGTGTGATTGTATATATTTTCTGTGTGATTGTATATATTATCTGTGTGATTGTATATATATCTGTGTGATTGTATATATTACCTGTGTGGTTGTATATATTACCTGTGTGAATGTATATATTACCTGTGTGATTGTATATATTATCTTTGTGATTGTATATATTATCTGTATGACTGTTCCAGCACTGGATGCTTATGTACTTCTGGAAGTGTATGATGAACTGATCAGCAGAGCTCAGAAGTTGAAGATGAACTTTGACATGGAACTTCCTGTAAGCATGAAGTGGATGAAGGCAAGCAAGCGAGACAAGATGAGAGCCAGGGCTAAAGGTCAAAAGTTCACATATAAAGATAAATCTCCAAAGACCAACCAGGTATATTTTTTATACCACCACAAGGAAGTTAGGGAGGGTGAACTGGAATTAGGGAGGGTAAACTGGAATTGGACGTCTATTTGTCCATCTGTCTGTAAACACTAGGGTAAACTGGAATTGGACGTCTATTTGTCCATCTGTCTGTAAACACTATTTTGTCCGCACAACTCCTACAGTTTTCAGCTGAATTTCATAAAACTTCACTTACATAATCAACACACTATGAAGTTGTTTATCTGCAATTAATATTTCTATCTGGCCAATTTTGGGGGTTATGCCCCTTTTTACGTAAGTTAGCCAATACAAGATTGTCTGCACAACTCCTACATTTTCAAACAAATTTTATTGAAACTTCACTACTCTGAAGGTGAGCACCTGCAATTAGTATTTGGATCCAACTATTTTTCTGGGAATAATGGCCCTTAGTTTAAAAAATGTATGCTCAATACTTTTTTGTATATAATGTACATTTTTTAATATGCTTGACCATATGGGAGATGAGTCTTTGACTCAATATGTAATCAAGTTTGAATAAAGACTATAATTATTATTACTCCTCTCAAAGTACTGCACAGTTTGTAATTTTTTCGCATACCTCAATTAAAATGGTTTTGATGATGCAGAAAAAGTCAGCAATAAACAAACACACTTGGACCAGAACTGTGTCAAACTTTGGACAGAGCTAAAAAGGAATTGTTTTAAGATTTTTTGGCAAATAAATAAGAAGTAAAAAATAATGTCCCTTTTCTTACCTGCCTTAATTTCATAATAATTCCTAGCATATACATGTGAAATGACCTTGTTTTATACAAGAAATAATGCAAACTGGCGACATTTCAGTTTCTGTCAGGCACATTGGGACCTCTTCATATGCGTGTGCAGTTTAGATCTAAGCCGGCTTGTTCTCTTTTAAGATTCAGCTGGTTGAAATGTGCAAAAGGGACCTTAGTACACAGAGGTGTACTGCACCAGTAAATTGTAAATGATGTTTGGTTTATTTTAAACTTGCATTGAGAGGATGCAAATAAAATACATAAATTGGAGTTACTTCCCCTTTTTATGGAATTGTGCCCTTTTGTTTCTTGAAAGAACTATTCCTACAGTTCTTGGCACAGGTGGGGTGTAAGTCTGCCATTTTGGTAAAAGTTCTAGTTGTTATTTGTCCTGATTGAGATTTAGATTTAAATAACTATTTTAACTATCCTACTTCAAAATCAAAGCTAATTAATATACTGTAACATTTATACCTATAAATATTGCAGTCTTTGGAAATAAATGTAGTGAGAAATATCTGATCCCAATGGAAGACACATTAATGGTTTTGTTTAAAGTACGGTAATAAAGCAATCAATTTTATTATCTAAATGAATAATTGAAAGTTCAGATAACCAGGGTTCAGATAAGTGTCACTAATATATAAGTGATGGAGTGTCAAACATGGTTTGTGAGAGAAGGATTGTGTTACTTCATATATACATAAGCAAAGGCGTAATGACAACAGTGCTGACAAAGGGTTTGTTAAGTTTTTGAGGCAATTTGCCCCTTTTTAATACAGAATCATAAACAATTACATATTACAACACATATCAAAGAAATACCAGTCACTATGAAACAATGCTACAACACAAAATACATAAACAGTTATGATTTATGTAAAAGGCTGATGTTATCACATATCCCTTCAGTTAGCTTGTAGCCAAAGGCTAATGATAGCAAAGAATTCATCTTGGAAATGTGAATTCAAGTGAATTAATGGCAAAAGTGTAAATAAAATGTAGTGATTAATTTTATAATTTTTGTTCATGCAATGCTTGCAGGAACAATTGTGGTTTTAAGTTTACAGGTACATACTGGACCTTGTTTTTCTTATTTAATTGCTCCACAGTTCACACATTGGTGAGAATGGCACAAAATCAAATATGTTTTTTTGTTTTGGAACTGATATGTCGTGAGGCCGTTAGGTAAAATGCAATAAGCAGCAACAATCAGGTCACAATGAAAGATGGCCATGATCGCTAGATATATTGAACTTTGCTTTCTCAAATTGACTGAAAAATAATAGAAATAAAAATACAAAAAGTTTTTGGATTATCCATTAAAACTTAAACTGTATTTACCGGTGGTATGACAAAATATATCTGTTACATAATTGATTATATATTTCACTCAGTTAATATACTTGTTTTTTAAAAAAAAATGCTGGATTTAAAAAAAAAAAAATAGTGTAATATTAACCATCTGGATGCCTCTATGTATTAATTAACATGTTTGTTTGAAGTATACTTCCCCACCCCCACGTGGAGCTGGGCCCAGTCAGATCCTGTCCCCGGGGCAACTGAAGGTGGTAGTGGACTCCATGTTACAAGGACTAGGCCGCCAGCTTAGGAGTTGTGGAGTGGACGTCTACATACTGGAGAACCACGAGGACCACGACAGAACCATTGAGGTCAGTATGGTTAACAATTGTTTGGTTGTGATGTTTTGATGATAAGTATGGTGTGTACTCTGTCACCTTCATCTGACAAATGACCAGTAAAGCATATGTTCACAAAGGTGTTAAATATTTATGAGTTGCCAATATAAAAATGATGTTGATTCGGTTAAGCTATAAGCGTATGAAATGTATGAAATGAGGAATCAAACAGACCAATTAATTCGACAACTCTTGTTTAATACGTGGGCCCATATTCATGAAACAATTCTCAAGGATGAATTCTGTGCCCAAGCCAACTTTCTTGTACCTCCCTTAAATCATGCAAGATGGTAAAAGGCAAGTGTTAACATTGAAAACAGTATCCGGCTTAAAAATTTCCAAATTTCTTACATAACATTGACAAAATTATTTTTATTAATTGATCACGGACACAAGAAATTGGAATTGAGCACAGAATATGGATTTGAAAACAAGAACGGTTTCATGAATATGGGCCCTGATCATATATGTGTAAGAGTCTATGAGTCCCCTCATCTCGATTCAGAACTAGACGGCTGTGGCATATCCAGATGGCTTCCTTTATCTACACTTGAACAGATTGCTGTCTCTTCCTACTACTTATCTCAGTTAATAACATGATTTTGGTGTGTGGCATGGTCTGTGATTTCAGATTTATTAATCTGGAACTCAGACTGCTTCCTTTCCTTCTTGCTAGTGTGAATTTCATTCCCTCTTTGGTTTCTGTATCTTTATGGTACATGTTCACTAAGTCTGACGTACAGTTTCTCCAATATCTGCACTACAGTTTAAATACGATTTTGTACACACATTCTGTGACATTTTCTTCAGGTAATGGATGTCCAATGATATTACAAAGTGTCTCTTGGGGCTTCATGGATATTGCTATAGCATGGCTGTGATACGTGTACATATGTGTATAGCATAAGGGAATTCATGTCAATTCATTGTAAATACTATACTAGTCATCAGAACGTCACACATAAACACTAAAACGATTGTGTTATATAAACCTTTCTACAACCTTTACTTACCAACCTGAAGGTAAAAGATTAAATGGCTGAATTTCCTTTAACCTTTCATATAGGTCACCGTAGGTAACTACTCATACGTATAAATAACCACTAGACGTTATGTTACCCAGGTTCAGAGTCACTGTACAAGTTAAAATGTTTATGCTTTTTTGCACAATTAGATGAAGGGTGATGACAAAGCAAGAGGATTTAGAAATCTTTATGATTAATGGCTTAATCCGATTCTACTTTCAACAGTAACATGATCAAACATGGAACAATTTGGTCTCATCGCCACGAAGTAGTGGAAGCGAGACTAAGGTGTTGCTTTTCCAGTGACGGCATCAACATTTAGTTTTTGCGTTAAAGTTAGTTTCACTGAAAGCATAAGTTCTACGCCAACCAATCTTGGACCATAGATGCATCTGAGGTAGTAAATCTCAACCCATGCATCAAATGCTGGATGCTGCCTACTTTTTATGGTCCATTGACTTTGTCAGCATCTCCATCACAATTAAGTTTTTGCATTGAAGTGAGTTTCTCTGAAGCTATAAGTGCTAGACCAACCAAGCTTGACATGTGCGTTGATGGTCAAGGCGGGCACAGGCGAGACATATCAATCTAAATGGCTTGTTATGAGTGAGACAAGAAATTATTTGAAATAATGCTGGCATGGTCAATGATTGAGCTAAAAGGAACCATTAAAGTTGCCAGGACATAATGATTGAAAAATTAAAAAAAAAAAAAAAAAATCTCAAAAATTTATAATAATTTTCTAAATTGTTCTATATAAACCTTTCTACAACTCATACTAACCAAGCTAGTGGTTGTTTAACAGAATCACAAATTAAGAGACAATAATATTAACATGTTAAGGCCTTCATTCTTCTGTTCATACAGATATGCAAGACACAGAATAGAATTGTGTTAACCAGTGGAAACCCCTATATAATGGTATGTATCTCCACATACAGAAACTCCTCCATAATGGTATGTATCTCCACACACTGAAACCCCTATATAATAGTATGTATCTTCACAGACAGAAACCCCTATATAATGGTGTGTATCTCCACAGACGGAAACCCCTATATAATGGTACGTATCTCCACAGACAGAAACCCCTATATAATGGTGTGTATCTCCACAGACAGAAACCCCTATATAGTGGTGTGTATCTCCACAGACAGAAACCCCTATATAATGGTGTGTATCTCCACAGACAGAAACCCCTATATAATGGTATGTATCTCCACATACAGAAACTCCTATATAATGGTATGCATCTCCACACACTGAAACCCCTATATAATGGTATGTATCTCCACATACAGAAACCCCTATATAGTGGTATGTATCTCCACAGACAGAAACCCCTATATAGTGGTATGTATCTCCACAGACAGAAACCCCTATATAATGGCATGTATCTCCACAGACAGAAACCCCTATATAATGGCATGTATCTCCACAGACAGAAACCCCTATATAATGGTATGTATCTCCACAGACAGAATCCCCTATATAGTGGTGTGTATCTCCACAGACAGAAACCCCTATATAGTGGTGTGTATCTCCACAGACAGAAACCCCTATATAAGGGTGTTGATCTCCACAGACAGAAACCCCTATATAATGGTATGTATCTCCGCATACAGAAACCCCTATATCGTGGTGTGTATCTCCACAGACAGAAACCCCTATATAGTGGTTTGTATCTCCACAGACAGAAACCCCTATATAATGGTATGTATCTCCACAGACAGAAACCCCTATATAGTGGTTTGTATCTCCACAGACAGAAACCCCTATATAATGGGGTGTATCTCCACAGACAGAAACCCCTATATAGTGGTTTGTATCTCCACAGACAGAAACCCCTATATAATGGTGTGTATCTCCACAGACAGAAACCCCTATATAATGGTATGTATCTCCACATATTGTATACATTACAGGTGAGGTCACACGTGGGGGAACACATGTGTTACTGTGTACAGAGTGTGACTGCGAGGGAACAGGTAGTAGAGGTCATGGAACATTTCGGAGTGAAGGTGAAAACCGAGGATATCTTCAGTCGCTGCCAGGTCAGTGAGGGTCAGTGTCATTATGTTATGCACAGTGCTGTACTCATTATTGTCTTCATCCTGCAGTAAACTTTACTTTGTTTACAATCAAGGTTTCAAACTTTGTGTCCTTTCACAGGAGAAGAAGTTAGACAGAAGGAATACTACATGTAGTAACTAATTATCTAATGAATACATAGTACTTCTAGTGAAAGTATTAAATGTAATTACCTCTGTTACAATAAATGTTTTCTATGATAGAAGTTCCCTGACATATGCCATATTCATAATCATTGTCTATATTGATGCTACTTGACATCATGTTCTGTGTTTTATGAATATTTACTGTTCAGGTGTGTAACGGTGACCAGTACCTGAAGATACCTCAGGAACAGACCAAACAGTTATGGTACAGGAAGCAGCAACAGTTGTCTGTATCGGGGTCTCGGGTCCAGTCGTTGATGAGAGCCGCTAATCCAGTCTCTGTGTCAGAGGCAGACGCAGTGTGTATGAAGGATTTGGCAAACTATGGTGTTAATTGGACTAACGTGTCTGTAACAACAAACGGGGCTCCCATACAGATTGAGACGGTACCAGAAGGCTTACTGGGAAGGGTAAGCTTATTTTACGTGTGTCAGAGGTGTGGAAAGGTCTTCTGGGAAGGTTCCCACTTTGCGAAGGTAAAGGAACAGTTTGCACATGTTTTGACATTGAATGACAAATAAAAGTGTGTTCTGATTCGTTAAAACACTGGAGTATTACTTCATCTGGCAGTTAATCGCCTGGACATACCTGTTTGTGTTGCCTTGGTTTCTGGGAAAACAGAAGTTGTATGACTATTAGATCTGAAACTGCCATAATGGTGCAATACGGTTCAGAGTGGTCATGTTGAAGTGTCTTTCAAGACCATTATAATGAACTTGTTAATTGACTGTATGGTTATATATAGAAGATGGAAATAAAATTCTCGGAAATTATATCCTGATGTTTTTGTTGCTTATTTAAATCCATGTCTCTGTCTGTAGGTGATTCTATATTCTCTGTTCTCATCATTAGCCATATATTTCTATCTAATCCTGAAGAGAATGATACTGAAGTTTGGTTTTTGTTAACAGTCAATTGGTGGTTTTTTTGTGTTTTCCTGAGATATATAGTTCTGCATTATTTCTGATGAAAGTCAATTTCTGTTTCACAAAATGCCAGGTAAAAATTCACTCGGACACTTTTAAGCAAAAAATAGATATTTAAGTCAGAATATTTGGTCTAGATTACAGGGAGGAAGGGATATCAACTTTGTCCAAACAAATTACCTTGACTCATTAATTAAGGTCACAGTGGTCAAATGTTCAAATCTTCAGCTGATTTCTTCTAACAAAACACGAGTCTTTAAGCCAGGATATTTTAGGGGTGATGGGATAACACATTTGTTTAAATATATTACATTTAACGATTTTCATTGTCTCAGAAGGTCAATTGTGTTTTAATCCTCAAATAACTTGTATTGAACCTTCATAACAGTTGTATTGGATCTGTTTTACACACCAGTATCCGGAAATACTGAACAGGAGCAGGCACACATATCACACACAGTCAAATATATTGTATCACAATTGTGGAAAAATTAGTGGACGTTTTTGGAAAATTAATTTTGACAATGATCTTTATTTCAGTTTATCTAACTTTTACTTTAAGACTGATCAATAGTGTACATGTCTGTGAAATTTTCAGTAGGAATGACATTATTGAAGGTATTTGATGATACATATAATCGTTTACACTGAGTACTTTTGGTAACATTTAACTTGTATTACCTATAAATGTTTTCGGTATTATCTTAAACTGTTTAAATAGGAACAATTGATGACACCTACTGAAGACTTGTGTGTAATACAGATTCAAAGGACCTTGTACAATTTGCCCAAATCCTACATTGCTAGGATCGGGGTTGCCATTTGTTGGCACAAAATAGCAGGGAGTCAGCAAAATAACCTGGGGGACTCTTTTCTGTGTATGCATAAATTGAAAACATAGTAAAACATTGAAATATCTTGTAGTAATATTTTCTTATCAGTTCATTATAAGTCCTCCAACAGTTCCGTGACCTATGACTTGACCTTTGACATTTACTTTTCAAAATGTTTTTCTGGGGCACAAATATATCTTCTATAATTTTTCACCTGGAGTAACCAGATTTGGTGAAAAATGACATTTTGGGATGGCAGAATGCAAGAATTAGGTCACTGCGACCCATGACTTTACCTTTGACCTTAACTTTTGAAAAAGTTTGTCTGGTACATATCTTTTGTACTATTTCACCTACAGTAACCAGATTTGGTGTACAAGGACATCTTGGGATGGCAGAGTGCAGAGTACAAGAAGAAGGTCACTGTGACCTATGACTTGACCTTTGACCTTTACTTTTGTAAATGTCTGTCGGGGCATATCTTTTATACTATTTCAGCTGGAGTAACCAGTTTTGGTGTACAAGGACATCTTGGAATGGCGTAGAGCAGAGTGCAAGAAGAAGATCACTGTGACTTATGACTTGACCTTTGACCTTTACTTTTGTAAAAGTTTTTCTGGGGCATATCTTCTAGACTATTTCACCTTGAGTATCCAGATTTGTTCCTGGTTATTTGTGCCTGCCCCGGTCCATTGTATACCCGATGTGTAGTATGCTATAAAGTTAAGTGATACAGGCCTGATGGGCCCCCTTCTTTCATAAAAGACTTCAATATGTATACGAAAATCATGCCGATATGGAAATAAAGGTATAAAGCATGCATTCATTTAATGTATCAATGACAGCCTAAATATTCCCCAGACGACTGTGTCGTGATACATAGTGATGTAAAATGGAGTACATAAAGAGGTCAATTGATGTTGGCCTTTATAGTATCACAGTTACTGTATTCACAGGAGTCGTTTAGCATTTTCTTTATGATTAGAAAGTAGACAGAGACTAAAATGCTGTACATGACATGTCAGGAGTGCATGAACGCATAAACCTGGCAATGAGAAACAATTATACAATCCGATCAGGTTTAAACACAGTGGTGTATAAATGAACACAATGGTATTTTTTCGGTAGGTAAACGGATTGTATATAGATTAAAATAATTCTGTCAGAACATCCATATAAACGAAATCAGTTCAAACAGTAACAGTAGCCTGTTCATGAATTCAAAATAATGTTTTCACGTTATGATAGCCATATTTAAACCTTAACTCAATTTTCGGTTAAATGCCACCAAAGGGGAGGGGGTACATTTTTATGGAATGTGAATGTAACCGTTCATACAGGCATGGACATTGAGAAAATGCTGTCCAAACCTTAAACGACTAATAGGTACATTTATAAGTGTATTTTCGAAGTATAATGTGAGTTAAAATAAAGATTGATCGATTTAAATGGAAACATTTATACTAAGTAGTTAACATAAGAGATAATTGAAAGGAAACAGTGCTTTAATGCAAAACGTCCGAGTTTATATTCCTGTCCGAGATTACAAGGACTACCCCTAATTTGCGCTCTAATTTTCTCTTAAATGTGATGCTGTACATACCCCCACCAAAGCGGTTGCTGCACTGATATACAGCCGTTCCACAGAACGCGTCACACACCTATATCTAGCGATTTAACAAATGTAACTTTGGGCAACACAGCGACTTTTCTCATGAAATATTCACCTCTAAACGGTATTTTAGAACTTAATGTCGCATCAAAACTGAAACGAGGAAAAGATCTGCTTATGAAACATGCGTATTTCAATAAATAAAAAAATAACGACAGAAACATTCCTTCTGTGAAGGTCGTGATGTTCGCCATCGGTTAATGATAAACGTTTAGTTGTTTCCACCGCCATATTGCTTTGTATCACAAATAAGATCACAGACATACCTGATGTAACCAAACATGCAGTTTGTGTATTACAGAAAAAGCAGAAATACATATTTTCAAATCAAATGATATTGAAAATAGAGAGAAAGAAGAACAAGGTTCTCTAATAGCAGCTGCTGCATATGTCGTTGCCTAGTTTGATGTGAATGCCGCCTCTTTTTCACACAGACAGGGGAGTGTAGCGGCACAGCTATTGTCATTCCACGCCCCGAAGCTGTAGTCCATACAATCCTCAACCCCTGGTTGACCATTACTGTCTGCATGTTCCACGTGTCCACCCCGCCAGTCCTGTAACGCCACTTTCTCCCCAGTCACCCACAGCCACACCCCTTCACTGAGATGATCTGTCGCACCCAGCCATGTGTATTTATCCATGTTCAGTCCAGATTTCGCCTTTGACATGTCAATAAAACCCTTAACGAAGTCATCTTCCTCCATGGTTTCAATGGCAACAAGATGTCCTCCAAATCTCTCACAGGTGGTCCTAGCGTCGTCCCATGTTTGTCGAAACATGTAAAAGAAATAACAGGAATCGTTGTGTAATGTCCACCCGTTTGGACACATACTGATCTTTGTCAAAGCCATGCAGCTACAGTCGGAATTCTCCTGCAGCGCTCTCAGCTCAGAGGTCAGGTCTTGCATCCTGCCCTGATCGATGAGTGACCACCAGCTGTTCCCGCAGTGTTTCTACCTCATGGTCTAGTACCTCCTGGTTTCCTGTTTCTCCTGTCAAGAATGCAGAGGAGAACGCGATGCTCATCAGAAAACAAACTTGGCTAATATTCCGCAGAGCCATGACGGTGGCTGTTGTGTTGCCCCTTTTGTTCCTTCTTTCAACTCAACACACCACGACTAAAGGCATTCAGAAGACAGTTTGAGGTTTATATATAAATTCTTTGTGGACTAATATGTCACGGTTATCTTGGCTGACACGACAGGTATACGTTTGGTATTCCTATAAACCTGATACGTTTGGAATGTTAATACTCTGAAATTAATTTGTTTTTCATTTGCATCATAGATAAGTCGTTTATCACCATTTGGCTTGGTCGAATTATCTGTAAGGTTTACTCCAAAGTTCAGACACCTTACGGTGTAAACTTTAATCAGCCGTGATAAGTTTAGAAAGAAAAGAAAATCCAAACAAATAGGAATTTTATTAAAATGATTCCCTTAGTTTTCGTCAGTTCTCGTTTCCGGCGATGAGAAATGTGCCGACCTATTTGCATGTTTCTAACTTTGAAACATAAGCCTGCTGAGAGGTTTAATCAACAGTTTATAAAGCTGACCTGAATTTGTAAGTCTGAGCCCTGGTTATTGAGACTTTGTAGAACGTGTTGTTGGTCATCCAGCAATGCTACCCTTATCTAAAAGTTATTGATTTTATACTTTTTTAAATTTAGGGCATGCGAAGCAGACTGTAATGACAATTCTATGTTAACACGAAATTCTAAACTACAGAATTAATAGAGAAAAAATTAACATGGATACGTGGATATGAATCAAGCGTTCGCCTTAATCATATCTTAACCTACTCCCTCCCTAATCATATGTTGTTTCATTCCCTCCCTATTTATATGCTGTCTCATTCCCTCGTTAATCATATGTTGTCACATATATTTTTTTGAAATGTACTTATTCGCAGACGATACTAAGATATTTAAAATAATAACAAAGAAAGAGGACGAATACGCACTTCAGAAGGACCTGGACACCATGGGGACCTGGAGCAACACTTGGCTACTAAGGATGCACCCGGAAAAATGCAAACATATGCACGTCGGCCGATCTACAAAAACCATAGAAGGAACAACGGGATCGTATCAATTACTTGGGAACAATCTACAAAAAACAGACAAGGAAAAAGATATTGGCGTTACTGTAGACTCGGAATTGAGTTTTGAAAACCGTATCAGCGAAAAAGTAAAAAAGGCAAACCAAATTTTCGGACTGTTAAGAAGAACTTTTAATTTTATGAATTATACCACCTTTCTCCCGTTATACAAATGTTTAGTAAGATCACAACTTGACTATGCTAGTTCTGTTTGGGCACCGTATAAAGCAAAAGATATTGATAGAGTGGAAGCCGTGCAGCGCAGAGCAACTAGGAGTTTACCGGGGATGAAAAACTTAACATACCAAGAAAGACTACAAAAGCTGGAACTCCCAACACTATCATACAGAAGGGCTAGAGGGGATATGATTGAACTATATAAGATAATAAGCGGAATATACGACAGGGAATCCTGTAATTTTATTAAACTTTGGAAGGATGTAACAACGCGTCACAGCAGTAGGGGGAATTCAAAAATGATCTTCCCGCAACAATTCAAAACTACACTAAGGAAAAACAGCTTTGGTATTACAACTGTAAAAATGTGGAACGGTCTTCCCGAGGACGTTGTATCGGCACCAAATATAAACACTTTCAAGAATAGACTGGACAAAATAAGGAAAAATAAGGAAATCCTTTATAATTATAAGGCGACCATAGGTGGAAGTGAACTCTAATATTCAAACATGAGAACATATTACATGTAAAATAGAGGCCGGTGTAGAGGAACATATTGTTCCTGTACTGGAAAATAACTATAACTATAACTATAACTATCTTGTTAATCGTGTGTTGTCCCTCCCTCATCATACATTGGCCTTTTCGCTCTCTCATTATATATTGGCCTATTCTCTCCCTAATCATATATTGGCTATTCCCATCCCTCGTCATACATTGGCCTTTTCGCTCTCTCATTATATATTGGCCTATACTCTCCCTAATCATACATTGACTATCCCCTACCTCATCATACATTGGCCTTTTCGCTCTCTTATTATATATTGGCCTATTCTCTCCCTAATCATATATTGGCTATCCCCATCCCTCGTCATACATTGCCTTTCCCCTCCTTCATCATACATTGGCCTTTTCCGTCCCTCCCTATTTATTGGCCTATTCTCTCCCTAATCATATATTGGCTATTCCCATCCCTCGTCATACATTGACTATCCCCTCCTTCATCATACATTGGCCTTTTCCGTCCCTCACTATTTATTGGCCTATTCTCTCCCTAATCATATATTGGCTATTCCCATCCCTCGTCATACATTGACTATCCCCTCCTTCATCATACATTGGCCTTTTCCGTCCCTCACTATTTATTGGCCTATTCTCTCCCTAATCATATATTGGCTATTCCTTTGCTCGTAACGTGTTGGCCTATTTCATCTCTCCCCATGTTTTTTTCTAATTCCGTCGCTCATCACATGTTTGATGACATGCTAGACCTTTCCGTCGTTTGTTAGCCTATACCTTCAGTTATCATATATTGGCCTATTCCATCGCTTATTATATCTTATTCGTTGATTAATGTTTATAATATCTCTGAGTTATATTATACTTATTATCATAATATATATGTATAACAAGGAGCATAATTCTTAACACAAATCAGACGGGAGATTTATTTCTGCAGCTTCAGAAGAGGTCAATAGTTGTATTTTCAAAACAATGTTTCTTTTACGCAGTAAAATTACATGTTACCGTAGCACTAGGATAGCATTGGATTTTCGACAAATTACTTCGGAATGGTCGTGACTGCACGGTTAAGGATGTTCCCATAAGCTTATTGATGCCATTACAGTAGTACTTACTATAGTATTATATTTGTTCATGTATTGAGGTCAAAGATAAACTTTTACAGATTGTCGGGGTCAAAGGTCAACGTGAGCTGGTATGGTTGAAAATTAACACGTCTAACGTCTAACACTTTCAATATATATATATTGTTGGTCAATATTATTTATTTAATAAACTTGATATGAAGCCTCCTTGGAACCAGGTAACCAAATGTTACACATTGTATAAAGTAAGGACGATGTTCCCCTGGGAAGTGGAAGGCGGTGCCAAATATGGCAAGTGTTTACAGTTTTACTTTTAATGAGAATATTTTGCCATTAGTGCTTAATTATTCTGTTAAGTGATATAGACCCTTTGGGCCTATTGTTTGAAAACACTGACAGCTTTTGTATCATTTTAATGATCTTTACATCTAAAAAAAAACTTTGTCCCATAAGGAAATGTGTTCATCTTAAAAGGGTTATAATTGATGTTTGTTATCTGCAGGTTTATTGTCAATACACAATGATTCCACACTGCAAAGTACATATACATTACGCATACATAAATATTGATAAAAGTAGGGTTTCTGATCAATTGTGTCATATTGCTTTTAAAAAAATATGGATCTGATAATCGCCGCCACATGTGTCTGGATGAAACTGTGCGTGTGAGAAATGTGTATGGAAGGGGAAGGGGACAAAACCTAACG
>NW_018408847.1:976585-1014928 GCF_002113885.1 Mizuhopecten yessoensis | reverse complement strand
TATGTAATGTTCACTGTTAATATAGGTTAGTATGAGGTAGAATAAGTCCTTTTTAGTTGTTTTATTTTGTTGCCTTTTTTGTTCTACTTTTTGTCCATATTTTCGTTGGCAGTAGGTTTTATGGAGGACATCAAATGAGAGATGCTCGTTGTATCTAATACAAATTAAAAAACATAATATCATTATTTGCATGTCTGACATATTCATTTTTATAACGTTTCTAACGCCAAATGGATTGATAACTTACAATGACAAGACATTCAATATTTTTGAAGCGAAAGTTATCAACATGTTAGTTATATACTACTCACATTTTGCTAGGGATCACTTTTATTTTTGGGCATATGTGAAAATAAATATTTGATT
This sequence comes from Mizuhopecten yessoensis, assembly GCF_002113885.1. NCBI lineage: Eukaryota > Metazoa > Mollusca > Bivalvia > Pectinida > Pectinidae > Mizuhopecten > Mizuhopecten yessoensis. The sequence continues at coordinate 1,014,562 of NW_018408847.1, read as the reverse complement.
TGGTTTATACTGAGATTATTTTTGAAAAATTGATTGTTCTTTTTATTCATCAGCATGTAAAAATTCCAAAAATCGTAATTACAGTCGGAAAATTAGCCACAGGAAAAGGCTTACCCTTAAAATTGGTAACACCGAGGTATTAACTAATAAAACTTAAAATTGAACTAGACTCGTACTACATAAACATAAACTGTTTTAGTATCGAGTGTGACGCCCATGAGCATCAATTACAGCTTTACAACGTCTGCACATGCCCCGAATGAGATCGCGTATCCGGTATTTGTGTACGAGTGCACGTTTTACGTCCTCGATGTTACAATGTTGAAGATTGTCACAGCAATATTCCATATTTACATATTCTAGCACTCGCTGCATGTCGCAACACCATGATTTTTCCTTATTTCAACGTTTATCCCACATAAACACTTTTTTGCATACCTGGGAATCGTCCATTCGTATGAGTCTGTTCCATAGACGTATAATGTTAGGCCATCTCCCGTGTTGTCTGATAAGCCATCCAGTTTCTCCGTTTACGGCCAAATTTGGTGTAAACCTATGGACGCCAAGAAAGTATCTAATCACGCGATTTTGGATGGTGTCGATACAAGAATGCGGTCGATATCTCCAAACTATAGAACAATAATCCAATACTGGTTCAACACAGGAAGAATATAACTTTTCAAACGTTTTAAAACCAATGGATTTATTATGATGCACCTTAGATATAACACCACCTAATGCTCGTCCACCCGCTTTCGCTAACAGTTCAGCTGTATGTGAAAAACTATTAAATTCGTTGAAAAGCACACCCAAATATTTGTACGAACATGAGTATTCCAATGCATGTTCTCCAATTTTAAAATTAAAAGTACTTCGCGCCCTACGGTTGTTTCTAAAATGTAACAATTTGGATTTCCCCGGATTCACACGAAGCCCCCATTTTAAACACCAGTTATCCAAATGATCCAGCACACATTGCATATCAGTTTCAATTTCAGCAAGGAGTGCTATATCGTCTGCGTACAGTAAAATGTTTACCTTCTCATTTCCAATAAACATTCCCTTACCAAGCTGGTTGATTTCGACGGCCAAGTCATTAATAAATAAAGCAAACATTGTCGGAGATAAATTATCGCCTTGTTTTACCCCGATATCAGTGGAGAACCAATTAGTTAATGAGTTTCCGAGTCGTACACACGCCTCCGTATCCGTATATAATGTTTTAATAGGGTTGTATATTTTTCCATTTATTCCATTTGTGATAACAATGTTATGGACAATTATTCGAATATTTCCCTAACCCTAACCCTGACCCCTAACCCTAATCCTAAATGATATTGACGAGTTGACCCAGGTCATCTGCGTTTCAACACTTTAACCCTTATTCTAAGGTTTCCTTAGGTTTCAACCCTATAAATAACCTTAACTCAGCATTTCCGAGTTTTTATGAGGGTTTTTTTAAGGTTAAAGTTTAGTGAGGTTTTGTGAGGTTATGGTTTCCTGGGGTTTTGAAACCTTAACCTTAACTTAGCACTTCCGAGGTTTTATGAGGTTTTGTAAAGTTAAAGGTTAGTAAGGTTTTGTGAGGTTAAGGTTTCCTGGGGCTTTCAAATCTTTTGCAAAATTAATGTTTTCTGAGGTTTACAAAACTTAACATTAACCTTGACAAACGTTTTCTGAAATTTTGATGTCTTCAAACCTTAACCTTCAATCAGGATTTCTGAGATTTCTGGTACATTAGAACCAGAGGATTACCAGACTGTTGTAATATGTGGTACATTACAAACAGAGGATTACCAGACCGTTGTTATCTGTGGTACATTAGAACCAGAAGAATACCAGAATGTTGTAATCTGTGGTACATTAGAACCAGAGGATTACCAGACTGTTGTTATCTGTGGTACATTAGAACCAGAGGATTACCAGACTGTTGTAATCTGTGGTACATTACAACCAGAGGATTACCAGACTGTTGTAATCTGTGGTACATTACAACCAGAGGATTACCAGATTGTTGTAATCTGTGGTACATTACAACCAGAGGATTACCAGATTGTTGTAATCTGTGGTACATTACAACCAGAGGATTACCAGACTGTTGTTATCTGTGGTACATTACAACCACAGGATTACCATGATGTTGTAATCTGTGGTACATTAGAACCAGAGGATTACCAGACTGTTGTAATCTGTGGTACATTAGAACCAGAGGATTACCAGATTGTTGTAATCTGTGGTACATTACAACCAGAGGATTACCAGATTGTTGTAATCTGTGGTACATTACAACCAGAGGATTACCAGATTGTTGTAATCTGTGGTACATTACAACCAGAGGATTACCAGATTGTTGTAATCTGTGGTACATTACAACCAGAGGATTACCAGATTGTTGTAATCTGTGGTACATTAGAACCAGAGGATTACCAGATTGTTGTAATCTGTGGTACATTAGAACCAGAGGATTACCAGACTGTTGTAATCTGTGGTACATTAGAACCAGAGGATTACCAGATTGTTGTAATCTGTGGTACATTACAACCAGAGGATTACCAGATTGTTGTAATCTGTGGTACATTACAACCAGAGGATTACCAGATTGTTGTAATCTGTGGTACATTACAACCAGAGGATTACCAGATTGTTGTAATCTGTGGTACATTACAACCAGAGGATTACCAGATTGTTGTAATCTGTGGTACATTACAACCAGAGGATTACCAGATTGTTGTAATCTGTGGTACATTACAACCAGAGGATTACCAGATTGTTGTAATCTGTGGTACATTACAACCAGAGGATTACCAGATTGTTGTAATCTGTGGTACATTACAACCAGAGGATTACCAGATTGTTGTAATCTGTGGTACATTACAACCAGAGGATTACCAGATTGTTGTAATCTGTGGTACATTACAACCAGAGGATTACCAGATTGTTGTAATCTGTGGTACATTACAACCAGAGGATTACCAGATTGTTGTAATCTGTGGTACATTACAACCAGAGGATTACCAGATTGTTGTAATCTGTGGTACATTACAACCAGAGGATTACCAGATTGTTGTAATCTGTGGTACATTACAACCAGAGGATTACCAGATTGTTGTAATCTGTGGTACATTACAACCAGAGGATTACCAGATTGTTGTAATCTGTGGTACATTACAACCAGAGGATTACCAGATTGTTGTAATCTGTGGTACATTACAACCAGAGGATTACCAGATTGTTGTAATCTGTGGTACATTAGAACCAGAGGATTACCAGATTGTTGTAATCTGTGGTACATTAGAACCAGAGGATTACCAGACTGTTGTAATCTGTGGTACATTAGAACCAGAGGATTACCAGACTGTTGTAATCTGTGGTACATTAGAACCAGAGGATTACCAGACTGTTGTAATCTGTGGTACATTAGAACCAGAGGATTACCAGACTGTTGTTATCTGTGGTACATTACAACCAGAGGATTACCAGATTGTTGTAATCTGTGGTACATTAGAACCAGAGGATTACCAGACTGTTGTAATCTGTGGTACATTAGAACCAGAGGATTACCAGACTGTTGTAATCTGTGGTACATTAGAACCAGAGGATTACCAGACTGTTGTTATCTGTGGTACATTACAACCAGAGGATTACCAGATTGTTGTAATCTGTGGTACATTAGAACCAGAGGATTACCAGACTGTTGTAATCTGTGGTACATTAGAACCAGAGGATTACCAGACTGTTGTTATCTGTGGTACATTACAACCAGAGGATTACCAGATTGTTGTAATCTGTGGTACATTAGAACCAGAGGATTACCAGACTGTTGTAATCTGTGGTACATTAGAACCAGAGGATTACCAGACTGTTGTAATCTGTGGTACATTAGAACCAGAGGATTACCAGACTGTTGTAATCTGTGGTACATTAGAACCAGAGGATTACCAGACTGTTGTAATCTGTGGTACATTAGAACCAGAGGATTACCAGACTGTTGTAATCTGTGGTACATTACAACCAGAGGATTACCAGATTGTTGTAATCTGTGGTACATTAGAACCAGAGGATTACCAGACTGTTGTAATCTGTGGTACATTAGAACCAGAGGATTACCAGACTGTTGTTATCTGTGGTACATTACAACCAGAGGATTACCAGATTGTTGTAATCTGTGGTACATTAGAACCAGAGGATTACCAGACTGTTGTAATCTGTGGTACATTAGAACCAGAGGATTACCAGACTGTTGTTATCTGTGGTACATTACAACCAGAGGATTACCAGATTGTTGTAATCTGTGGTACATTAGAACCAGAGGATTACCAGACTGTTGTAATCTGTGGTACATTAGAACCAGAGGATTACCAGACTGTTGTAATCTGTGGTACATTAGAACCAGAGGATTACCAGACTGTTGTAATCTGTGGTACATTAGAACCAGAGGATTACCAGACTGTTGTAATCTGTGGTACATTAGAACCAGAGGATTACCAGACTGTTGTTATCTGTGGTACATTACAACCAGAGGATTACCAGATTGTTGTAATCTGTGGTACATTAGAACCAGAGGATTACCAGACTGTTGTAATCTGTGGTACATTAGAACCAGAGGATTACCAGACTGTTGTTATCTGTGGTACATTACAACCAGAGGATTACCAGATTGTTGTAATCTGTGGTACATTAGAACCAGAGGATTACCAGACTGTTGTAATCTGTGGTACATTAGAACCAGAGGATTACCAGACTGTTGTTATCTGTGGTACATTACAACCAGAGGATTACCAGATTGTTGTAATCTGTGGTACATTAGAACCAGAGGATTACCAGACTGTTGTAATCTGTGGTACATTAGAACCAGAGGATTACCAGACTGTTGTTATCTGTGGTACATTACAACCAGAGGATTACCAGATTGTTGTAATCTGTGGTACATTAGAACCAGAGGATTACCAGACTGTTGTAATCTGTGGTACATTAGAACCAGAGGATTACCAGACTGTTGTAATCTGTGGTACATTAGAACCAGAGGATTACCAGACTGTTGTTATCTGTGGTACATTACAACCAGAGGATTACCAGATTGTTGTAATCTGTGGTACATTAGAACCAGAGGATTACCAGACTGTTGTAATCTGTGGTACATTAGAACCAGAGGATTACCAGACTGTTGTAATCTGTGGTACATTAGAACCAGAGGATTACCAGACTGTTGTTATCTGTGGTACATTACAACCAGAGGATTACCAGATTGTTGTAATCTGTGGTACATTAGAACCAGAGGATTACCAGACTGTTGTAATCTGTGGTACATTAGAACCAGAGGATTACCAGACTGTTGTTATCTGTGGTACATTACAACCAGAGGATTACCAGATTGTTGTAATCTGTGGTACATTAGAACCAGAGGATTACCAGACTGTTGTAATCTGTGGTACATTAGAACCAGAGGATTACCAGACTGTTGTTATCTGTGGTACATTACAACCAGAGGATTACCAGATTGTTGTAATCTGTGGTACATTAGAACCAGAGGATTACCAGACTGTTGTAATCTGTGGTACATTAGAACCAGAGGATTACCAGACTGTTGTTATCTGTGGTACATTACAACCAGAGGATTACCAGATTGTTGTAATCTGTGGTACATTAGAACCAGAGGATTACCAGACTGTTGTAATCTGTGGTACATTAGAACCAGAGGATTACCAGACTGTTGTTATCTGTGGTACATTACAACCAGAGGATTACCAGATTGTTGTAATCTGTGGTACATTAGAACCAGAGGATTACCAGACTGTTGTAATCTGTGGTACATTAGAACCAGAGGATTACCAGACTGTTGTTATCTGTGGTACATTACAACCAGAGGATTACCAGATTGTTGTAATCTGTGGTACATTAGAACCAGAGGATTACCAGACTGTTGTAATCTGTGGTACATTAGAACCAGAGGATTACCAGACTGTTGTTATCTGTGGTACATTACAACCAGAGGATTACCAGATTGTTGTAATCTGTGGTACATTAGAACCAGAGGATTACCAGACTGTTGTAATCTGTGGTACATTAGAACCAGAGGATTACCAGACTGTTGTTATCTGTGGTACATTACAACCAGAGGATTACCAGATTGTTGTAATCTGTGGTACATTAGAACCAGAGGATTACCAGACTGTTGTAATCTGTGGTACATTAGAACCAGAGGATTACCAGACTGTTGTTATCTGTGGTACATTACAACCAGAGGATTACCAGATTGTTGTAATCTGTGGTACATTAGAACCAGAGGATTACCAGACTGTTGTAATCTGTGGTACATTAGAACCAGAGGATTACCAGACTGTTGTTATCTGTGGTACATTACAACCAGAGGATTACCAGATTGTTGTAATCTGTGGTACATTAGAACCAGAGGATTACCAGACTGTTGTAATCTGTGGTACATTAGAACCAGAGGATTACCAGACTGTTGTTATCTGTGGTACATTACAACCAGAGGATTACCAGATTGTTGTAATCTGTGGTACATTAGAACCAGAGGATTACCAGACTGTTGTAATCTGTGGTACATTAGAACCAGAGGATTACCAGACTGTTGTTATCTGTGGTACATTACAACCAGAGGATTACCAGATTGTTGTAATCTGTGGTACATTAGAACCAGAGGATTACCAGACTGTTGTAATCTGTGGTACATTAGAACCAGAGGATTACCAGATTGTTGTAATCTGTGGTACATTAGAACCAGAGGATTACCAGACTGTTGTAATCTGTGGTACATTAAAACCAGAGGATTACCAGATTGTTGTAATCTGTGGTACATTGCAACCAGAGGATTACCAGATTGTTGTATTCTGTGGTACATTAGAACCAGAGGATTACCAGACTGTTGTTATCTGTGGTAAATTAGAACCAGAGGATTACCAGAATGTTGTCATTTGTGGTACATTAGAACCAGAGCATTGACACATTAGGACCTGACAAATGACATGACACCAATATTGTAATCTGTGATACATTTGAACCTGTGAATTGACAATGACACGACTACTTTTGATTCATTAGATGATTTTATTGAGTATGACCATCGTCACACGCGATCATGACACGTGGTGTTGTGTCAGTATGGTATTACGTGAAGATGTATAGATATATGATAAGTAAACAATAAATATTATGCTACAATCTGAACATTATTTCTACAAACAAACATGGTTAGGTGACAAATCAACAGTTGTGTAACGAAACATTTAAAACACTTGATAGTCAGTTAAAAACCCTGGTATACACGGTGTAAAGGGACATATCTAGTCTACATTAAGTGTGTGCACAGACACGACAAAGATTCTATTCTCATCCGCTAAACTTCACACTATTATTGGTATTCTTTCAATTGCAAACACCTACACACTTTTTAAATAGTTTCTTCCCTAGTTTCTTCCCCATCTCATTCCTTTATCGCCTCCGCCCACTTGTAACTTTATTGTCGTTGCCTCCACTGTGTCAGTATACTTCCCCCTCTCATTCCTTTATCACCTCCGCCCACTTGTCACTCTATTGACGTTGCCTCCACTGTGTCAGTATACTTCCCCCACTCATTCCTTTATCGCCTCCGCCCACTTGTAACTTTATTGGCGGTGCCTCCACTGTGTCAGTATACTTCCCCCACTCATTCCTTTATCACCTCCGCCCACTTGTAACTTTATTGACGTTGCCTCCACTGTGTCAGTATACTTCCCCCACTCATTCCTTTATCACCTCCGCCCACTTGTAACTTTATTGACGTTGCATCCACTGTGTCAGTATACTTCCCCCACTCATTCCTTTATCACCTCCGCCCACTTGTAACTTTATTGACGTTGCCTCCACTGTGTCAGTATACTTCCCCCACTCATTCCTTTATCACCTCCGCCCACTTGTAACTTTATTGACGTTGCCTCCACTGTGTCAGTATACTTCCCCCACTCATTCCTTTATCACCTCCGCCCACTTGTAACTTTATTGACGTTGCATCCACTGTGTCAGTATACTTCCCCCACTCATTCCTTTATCACCTCCGCCCACTTGTAACTTTATTGACGTTGCCTCCACTGTGTCAGTATACTTCCCCCACTCATTCCTTTATCACCTCCGCCCACTTGTAACTTTATTGACGTTGCATCCACTGTGTCAGTATACTTCCCCCACTCATTCCTTTATCACCTCCGCCCACTTGTAACTTTATTGACGTTGCATCCACTGTGTCAGTATACTTCCCCCACTCATTCCTTTATCACCTCCGCCCACTTGTAACTTTATTGACGTTGCATCCACTGTGTCAGTATACTTCCCCCACTCATTCCTTTATCACCTCCGCCCACTTGTAACTTTATTGACGTTGCATCCACTGTGTCAGTATACTTCCCCCACTCATTCCTTTATCACCTCCGCCCACTTGTAACTTTATTGACGTTGCATCCACTGTGTCAGTATACTTCCCCCACTCATTCCTTTATCACCTCCGCCCACTTGTAACTTTATTGACGTTGCATCCACTGTGTCAGTATACTTCCCCCACTCATTCCTTTATCACCTCCGCCCACTTGTAACTTTATTGACGTTGCATCCACTGTGTCAGTATACTTCCCCCACTCATTCCTTTATCACCTCCGCCCACTTGTAACTTTATTGACGTTGCATCCACTGTGTCAGTATACTTCCCCCACTCATTCCTTTATCACCTCCGCCCACTTGTAACTTTATTGACGTTGCATCCACTGTGTCAGTATACTTCCCCCACTCATTCCTTTATCACCTCCGCCCACTTGTAACTTTATTGACGTTGCATCCACTGTGTCAGTATACTTCCCCCACTCATTCCTTTATCACCTCCGCCCACTTGTAACTTTATTGACGTTGCATCCACTGTGTCAGTATACTTCCCCCACTCATTCCTTTATCACCTCCGCCCACTTGTAACTTTATTGACGTTGCATCCACTGTGTCAGTATACTTCCCCCACTCATTCCTTTATCACCTCCGCCCACTTGTAACTTTATTGACGTTGCATCCACTGTGTCAGTATACTTCCCCCACTCATTCCTTTATCACCTCCGCCCACTTGTAACTTTGTTGACGTTGCCTCCACTGTGTCAGTATACTTCCCCCACTCATTCCTTTATCACCTCCGCCCACTTGTAACTTTGTTGACGTTGCCTCCACTGTGTCAGTTCTTTTATAGCACCACAGTATATAATTGCATCTCATTTCTCTCTCAAATGCCTTACCTGGTAATTTCATATCTATCCCGCCCCGTTTATCTTGTCCATTATTCATGCTTTCAACCCAATTATCCAAAATAAATTCTTTCTTAGTCACCAATCTTAGTAAATGTGCCTCTATTCTTTAAGTGCTTAAAAGGATAACCATTCTTATTGGCCAGTACTCCAACTCAACTTTTCTATTTGAAGTATTTTCATTTTCCTGTTTATATCCTCCCTGATTTCCCCAGCTCAGTAAATAATCCCCGTTACTATCCTAGCTCAATATATATCTGGCTATCCTTACAAACAGCTTTCCCTCCGACGACCGTTCCTAGTAGCCTATTAACATTTGTGATCTTTTCAATAGTGTCCACACATGATTTGCACTCTCCTGATCTTCCAGCCACATTCCTACACTTAAACTTTCATCAGATCCTATCAATTAAAGAATAACTTTACTTCCTGTAATGTCTTGGGCAAGTTTCAGCAAATTGATAATTGTATACATATTGTAATGAACTGTCAGAAATTACGTTAATGTTCAATTTATGAGGTTAGTTTCCTGTCAGTCGATTATTAGTTCACATATAAACTTTCTACGAAATCACTCGAACTATCTGCCCTTTTTCACTGATGAAATAGTACTAAGTTACAACCACTATCTGAGATGTAATATAATGTCTAACCACTATCTGAGATGTAATATAATGTCTATCCACTATCAGAGATGTAATATAATGTCTATCCACTATCTGAGATGTAATATAATGTCTATGGCATTAGGCTCTTAGTCGAAGCTTGATTGTCGGCCGCAAATCACGTACATTTATTTTTAAGAAGATTGGCACAACACTTTCATCATTTGTTAAATCACCTTGTTAAGGATTACAAGCTTTACTTGTAAAAAAAAAAACCACAAAGAATTAACACAGGGTTTTAGAATAAACTGAAACCTTGAAACAAAAATATACAGAACATGTCTTTTTTGAAAAAAAAGTAACCAGAGCCTAATCACATAGTCACCTATTATTAAAACAGTAGTCTGAAGAATTTATCAGAATGACTTTCGGAACTATACACATCTTCTTAGTAAACATTGACCCTTTAACTCATTCCCCCCTGAAGACACATTTAAACCCTTCCAATTCAAAGGTTGAAATAGTTCATTATAAAATGTCAGGGGTGAATGAGTTAACTTGGTCTAGGTCAAAGCTCATCTCCAAGCTGAACTCGAAAGTTAAAAATATCGTTTTAAGGTTTTTTTGCAACACAAATCCTGATATAAAGATGACCACTTCCCGCTGACATTTGGCTAACATTCGTGAAAGAAACAATTAATTAGTAATGTCATATTGCATATATCACTAGTAAAAATTACAAGAAATTCAGTGTTACCATGATTAATTCTATAATAAGCAGGACCACATTAAAAACCAGTGTTATACTGTAAACATATGATCAATACACTATCTAATGGAAACGACAAAACACAAGTATTTTTCAGTGTGTTCTAACCATTCAAATATGTACATCTCTCCGTTGTAGTGGCCCCGATTTCTAAACGTCCCCTCACTTAGGTTTATATTTGTTTAACTAACGTGGGAATTTCATTTCGGAAAACAATGTTAATGAAAATGCTTTGTGAAACCGAGGCCCGAAATGAAATGGCTTTTGTGTTCATGAGTTAACGTACAACGCATACTGTACAAAGAAGTTTATGTCAAGGAGTTGTCTCCCCTGCAGGAGTCTGCCGCTTTAAATACACTTAGTTAAAAGGCACACCATTATACCAGGCCAAGATTGAAATACATTTAGGTTAACTTTTTACCCTGCTCATCCCTATTTTGAAATGCATTTCCCCCCCGAATTATATTATTTTCATTTATATACCGCCCCTAATAAACAAAATAAACTTAAAACATCTTTCTTCATTGCGTTCCACAACACACTACAGGGACAACATACAAATTAAACCCAAGTTATGACATTAAAAATTCATTCCGATTGTTCGGTTGCAGTTAAAAATAATATTACAATTGGTAAAAAATCACATGTCAGCCCTAACTCACTAATATCCAGCTTAAGGACAGGATCAGTAACTCTAAATCTGTTTGACAGCAGTAACCCAGGGTTCTTTCTGGGTTCATCAATTTTAAAATCATTAAAACAAATATTAATGACTCCATTGAAATCGTTAAAAAGATGACCAAAATGACCATCAACCATCCCCTTTTAAAATAATACCACAAAGAATCCATTATTTCAAAGAAAACTGCTCTGTTATATTATCTACCCGTCTTCCTCAAAAATGTTGGCCAAATATTTTTCGATATTTTCATTGTTTCATATAACATTTTAAAGTAAGTTTATGGACGGGCTGAAAAATTGAGATTCTATTCACTTGGGGCAATCTGCCCATCTGAATGTAATATGCATGTATGTTTTCGTGTAAATCATCGACAGCAATTTCAAATGTCGCGACATAAAGAAAACTCTCCACAGCAAACTGCTAAACGTTGCTGGGCATGATGGTCGAGAAAGGAAGTCTATATAAATACTGAATGGTACATTTAAAATAAAACACACGATCGAACGACAAAGTCTGCTAAGTATATATCAAACTAAATATTTGGCGTAGTTGAATAAAAGAGTGATCTGATAAAACCATTAAGTAATTAAAATTCATGGAAGGATTTAATGTGGTTAAAAATCTCTACAATAAAAACAAAGCTGCCATGAAAATTATTGTTGCTGCTAAACATTCTGTCAATAAATCCTCGTCCGATACATGCTTTATTCCGACTCTCTTCAGTACACCATCTTCTTTTATCTTACCATAATTTACCATAATTTTGCAACTTATTTGATGAAACTCGATAAGAAAAGAAAAATATTTTACCACCGAGATTTTAAAACTTGACCTATGATTAATATGACACCAGATATAAAAGAATACTATTTAGGTTGTCAGGGATGTTTATACATTATTGCACCGTATCCAAGGAATTCCTGATGGCAGTTCTTTGATTTGGGTCTGACGGAACAGTAGATTTCCCAACATTTATTTGTTTATCTATAATGTTAATGTGTTTTTTAATAATTCCTCATTTTGTTTCACAGAACAACCAATCCATTATAAAATACTAAACAACGATGGTGACACCAGTGACTATCTCATAGTGGAATAGGTTTTCTTTGTTATCTCCTTGAAACTTTAAGGTAAATAAGTATACAGTAAATCAAATGTATAACGAACACAAAATATCAATATGAAAACGGCGTCTCATTTCTGTGCCTCAGCATGAGATTGTGTCACTAACCACATGCTTGTAGAAAATTTGCCTTATGGGTTTACTGATGATAACAAATTAGTCAGTTTTCCTACTCGAGTTCCTTATATTTTTGTTTTACTGTAGAGAACTTATTTCTTAGCTCGTTTTGGGTCATAACGTGTGTTACAGAAGAAAACTATTTTCTGATGTCTTTAATGTGTTTGGTATAAACATTTTTTAATGAAGAGAGGCAATGAAGGCTTGTTTTAGGGCGGATACTTTGTCCTTATTCTGTCTTTGCGTATTGCAGAGTTATCTTCTCTTGGGAGCAGGTATTATTTGTTACGTCACTTGTTTGTGAGAGTAACGTCATCGATTTTTGAGAAAACGACATAATTTTCTCACACAAACCAATGACGTAACAATCAATACCTGCTCCCAAGAGAAGATAACTCTGCAATACGCAAAGACGGAATAGCTGTCTTGGGTTCATTATGAACGTGTTTTACTGTAGACTATTATTTCATGATGTCTTCACAGGGTTTGGGTAAACTCTTAGCCCTATTGCATTCATTAAGATCGTGTTTTACTACAGACAACTAATTTCTTGTGTTTCAATAAGATTTGGTTGAACAAGTTTTACTGCAGAGCACTGAACTCTTAGCTCTTTTAGGGTTCATTACTTACGGGTATGTGTTCTCTTCAGGGGTAGTGATAACATGTGTTTTACTGCAATTGATCATTTTACCATTATCATGACGTATTCAATTTGAATACACATATTTAAAAGTACACTAAAATTTACATATGCTGCATTACATAACTTGAGTGATATATTTCTTACATAATGATTAAAAATAAGGTTAAACACATAAAGTCAGAATTTACAAACCTTCCTAAATTCCCCCTTAACTTAACATTTCTACATAGGGAAAGCAGCGTTTAATCAAGGGGAAATCTATGTTCGTGAAACCGTGGCCTTGCATTAATAGTTAAGATTACTGATATATCCAGCAGTCACGTATAAGACTACTCCACACTCACCGAGATATCGCATGTGTGCACTATATTGCTGTAAAAAATACAATTGTATGACATGAAGTCACTACAATCACAACCAGATAAGAGTACATTCACTGGCAGAACTCACTCACGATCAATGTTTTCATCACTCAAAAACTTATTGCTCACCAAAATCCTTCAAAGTATTCCAGAAGAAATCTTGAATGTGTTGTGATTTCAGTGTCCTTTTTTATGCACTAGAGACAAGGCGGTACCTTATCTGGCTATGATTGTATTGAGTCTCCATTAAGTTCATTAAGTATGACTAGACTGTTTGACCCAGGACAATTTGTACACGACCCTCCCCCCCCCCCCCCCCCCCCCCCCCCCTTCTTCTCTCTCCACAAACATAAATTGCAATTTATAACTTCCTTCTATTATGAACGTTTAATGTCAGTATGTTTTACCTAGCATTGACCTTACACCCTGACCATGATCTTTCACTCGTGAACTCTGGGATTTTTCTCCTGATCAGTACTTTGACTGGATCAGTAAGCACTTGCATAATTTATACTGACTGGGAGAAGCCAGTATTATACAATATTTGTAAGTTTTAAAGGTCAACTCTATATAAAAATCCACTCTACATAAAAATCACATCTTCATAGATTGAACTTGTCCTTACAGGTGACCTCTATATAACGGTTTCCATGGTATTGTTCAACAATACATAACAACATAAAATTACTGTATACGTGTTATCTTTTACATTATAGTATTGATGTAGAAGTTAGCATTATATAAAGTCACAGCTGCATACACTTCACCTCTCATTAACAGCTTACAAAGTGGGAACTGGTATTCAGCGAAAACAACAAAACAGAACTTTTATATTACTGTAACCTTTACGAAGGAGAATGACTATTTAATCTGTCTATAGAGAAAATCTACCTGCATTGGTAAGCTTTCTTTGCTGGTAACCATTATATAGAGGTTGCCTTAAGGTAGAGTTGACTTTTAAACCCTGTATATTGTCACCCATGTCACAGATGTGACTTCTTCACTTTATATTAATCAGAATATACAGACTAGGTCATATAATAAGTAGCGAACATACACTATTAGATTTTTAAAAATACTAAAAAGGTTAAAATGTTGTACATCTTAACAAGGGAGTAATTATTATCATACATTTCATTTTCTCGCTCCATAGAATGGCTTAGGACCCAGCCGGATCGGCTGAGAGCGGACTGACCCTTCTAAAGGCGGAGTTGCCCCCCTTGATGGCAGTTCAAGACTGTGACGAACATTGACTGTCTCTAGAGATTCATGGCGATGTGATTGACAAAGTGTGGGCGACACACTCCGAACCCTCGACCTTAACAATAAATTATCAGCACTTTGAGTGTCAGCATCATGTTTCTGTTCGAAAAACTCTCTCAGTTCCTTAATGCTCCCTCTCCGCTCGAGATTGCACCCCTCTGTCCCCGACCCACCCCAATCCTCCACACCCCCTTGACTCCCTTTGGAGCTAGGCAGTATACAAGACTGACTTAGAGTTCTTTCAGAACTTCTCTGCACCGTAGTGTCTTTTTCCAATGTTTCTACTGTTGCTATGGAGGTTTCTATTGACAATGACCTCCTATTGCCCGGGGACCTCCATGCCCGTGGGGATTTTGGAGAACCTTCGGCAGGAGTATTGTCACTTCGTCCAAAACTCACACGGCGTAACACTTTAGGCGAATCATCTGTCCTCTGTCTGTTTCGTTGTGAGGGTATAGAGATGTCACATGCTTTTTGTAAAAAAGGAGATTCACTTCCTTTACGAGATTTTGGGGAGATAGTTGCATCTGGCCTTGAAACAGAGCCCCCATCTAAATGCTGAGCCTTTGGCGAGTTTCTAAGAGCAGTGTCTTTGACAAGCTTTGGTGATCCAGTGTCATGGATTTTTGTTGGTATCCTTGACTTTGGAGAGCCATCTTGCCCAGAGGAACATCCATCTTGACGCTGAGATTTTGGAGAACTACGAGAACTTCCAACGCGGTTCTCGGACTCGCTGACTGAGGATTCGCTTGCCGTGCGATTCCGTGAACAGCTGCGATGTTTCGGTGGTTTGCTAGCACTCGTGAAGCTAGACTGACGATCCCACGAACGCTCTCGGCGAGTTGTCTCCTTTTTCCTGCCGAGTTCATATCCAATGTCAGTGGAGATGCTACGACGACTTCTTGGCATCTGCCACTCATCTGAGGTTGTTATGAACTGTGTAGAAACATTTTCCTTGTCCATCACAAAGCGTTCGGTGTGCGAATGTGAACGTCGGGAGGCAAAGGCACTACGCGCACTGTGTAATCTAACTGTCTCACTGTTTTCTGCTTCACCTGCCGGCATACAAACAAGCTTTTCCTGGGACGATGATGACTGTTTCTTCTTTGATTGTGATGCCTCATACTCCCCGGCTGTCTTCTCGAACAACTCTCGCAAACTTTTCAGCTTTGTGGATCTATGGGCACGAGTGAAACGAATATCCTCTTGCTGTCCTGCCTCGTCTCTGCTTAGAAAGTCGTCATGACGCGAGGATGCCACCTGGAGGAAGGACTCGTCAAGCGAGCTGCGACTTGGTGGATCGTTGATAAATGCCGACATTTGGTTCCGCTCCAGATTAAACTTCTGGGTCTGTCTTTCCCTTGGTATATCCTGTCCAGCTGATGCATCAATAAAAACATCATCATTCGTGTCTGCATCACTTGCCTCACCTGCCTCCACGTACAATGCATTGTGTAAGCTATCCTTCCCCTTCTTCAAACTTGTCTTTCTTTCCAGTACCAGCTTGGTCTCTCCTCGCTCTGACCTCTGACCCTTTGATCCTCCCTTGTCTGCACTCCTCTTCTCTGACTTAACCTTTGGAATACCAGTCTCTCTCCGATGCAAACCCACCTCCCTTCGCTGAAGAAGCGCTTCCTCAGCCTTTGATCGCTCCGACATTGTCCGCCTGATGGCAACATTTGATCGAGGCTCAGACTTCTTGCGGGACTTTGAACACTTTATAACACTGGGGCGACTCACTTCCATAAATTCCCTTTCAGGAGGAGGTAACTCTGGGAGATCGGATAGACTCTGTTGCCACGGAGATTCTGCTTCACTGTAATCGTCTTTGTGTACAATATTCCTTAATTTAGAGCAACATGCGTCATCGTCATCAAAGTCATCCGCGTCATATGTTGTCATGCTATGTGGCGACTTCTGTGACATGGTCAGTTCCAAATCAGCATTGACAGCGTTCTGATGGGCTTCCTCTGTGTTGTCAAGCATGACTGCAGGGCCTTGTGACACAGAGCAGAGATTCTCTGCTGGCAGACTGATGGATGACAACCCTGCTTCCACCTCCATCCGTGTGCTTGACTGGAATTCACCCTCGTAATCCCCCTGATCAAAATGTGCTGCAGCCTCGATGTGACTCATATCTACAACTGGTCTGGCAAATCCTACATGGACCTCATGTTCCGACTGCTCCTGGTACACAAACGACTCCATGGCCACCACACTTGGGGAATCTAAACTACTCTGTTGTGACTGTGATTTTAATCTCTCGTTCATTTTTTCTCTAAACTCATTTGACAAGTTTTGATGAGTAGGAATGCCAAAACAACTCTCGTTCACGTCAATATCTTCCAGCATAGATTGGAATGGCTGGGCATGGTCGCGCTCCGTGAATGCAGTATTCTCTGATCTGGACGACTCACTGTAATGTCCGGCACTCCCAACATTGTTTGTATTGTAAGTATTACTCGCCAAGGCTGACACACTATCCGATTGACTAGATGATACAACATGATTGCGAGTTGCTGCTGTAACAGCATGGCTGTATTGATTATCCACAGGACCCAACCTCTCTTCAGACGGACCAGAGGTGTCCATTCTCTCTTGCAAGGAATTTTCCAGTGGAAAATCAAAAGAATCCATTTTCTGAATTTTGCGTGGTTTTGGAAACGACGCCTTCTCCTCACGGTCACACTTTTGACTAGCAGATGGGAGTTTTGTGTCATTTTGTTTTAACTCACCTCGTCGTATAGACGGTTTCTCCACCGTCATGCGATCAGTGACTGTGTGTATTTCTGTGAGCGCGTCTGATGTCCCACTTGAGGAGGAAGTACTCTGACTGTCCTGAGTCATTATACTACACTGACGTATCCGAGGAATGTCAGACTCGGTCAAACATTTCTTTATCATTGGCTTTTCCATTGTCACAGTCTGATCTTGTGTACCACACTCAGGAGTTTTTTCCCTTTTTTTATGACTGCCCATTGATGTTGATGTCTCTATGGCACCAACTGTCAGAGATTTTTTAAGCTGGGGACGAAATCTATCAGAAGAATTAAGCACCTGGTCATCATTAGAGACGTTGCGACACACATCTCCTGTGGGAGCCAGTTGCTGGCGCCAGACATCATTAAAATCAGACAAATTTTGTAGTTTTCTGTCAAAATCGTCAGAAGTGGAATCTGATTCGACCTTGACCTTGTCTTTCGGTGTTTTGACCATTGCCGAGTCTCCCACCTTTGTAATTTGTTTGACTGATGGAATAGCCCCAAAGTCCTGATTCAGTCCTGCAAGGTCTTCCCACCGTGGCTGTTGCCTAGGAGACCGCGGGCTTGACTTGGATGACTTGTTGGATGCATCGTGATCAGATTCCAGCATCAATTTTGCAAATTCACGCCTGGCAGGAGGTTTGGTTTTATGTACAGAATGACCCTTTGTGGTTGGTGATCCGTCACCTACTTTTGCATCACTTGCTTTTCCAGTTGAGGGACTATAGGAGGCACCACCTACAAAAGAGGACCCTGACCCAGAATAGGACTGTGACTTTGGTATGTCCCTATATCCCATCTCTGGGGACCATTGCATAGGAGAGGTCACATGATGTGGGGTCTCACTTGGTGACATAAGTGGACTACAGGGTGTCCCGTCCTTGTTCACCCGGCGCGTTGTTTTCATTTCCTGTATAATACCTTGACGAGACAAGAACTCCAGATCTTCATCTGACAGATCAAATTCTACACACCCATGACGGGAATCTGAACGCTTCATCTTATTGTCTTGATTTCGGCTTTTGACGGGACACTCGTCATCAGAGAGTCCAAATTTAATTCGCTCTTCTGATGGAGACATAGGACTCGGAAGACAACTTGACTGTTGGCTACATGCACCACGCATGACAAGGTGAGGACTCAACTTTCCTTGGCTCTCACTGTATCCTGAAATATCACTTCCTGTCGGTGAGGCATTCTGGGTATTAATGTGTGCTAGCTTTGTTTGGTTAGACGTTGACGGCCTTAGGGGTGCCCTGATGACACGGGCAGTCTCAATTACCTGAATCTCTTCAGCCGGGCGTTCAACAAACGTGGTCTTTGTATCAGCAGACTCTGAAGGCAGGGGTGGGATGATATTAGGAGATGAGAAACCAATGTTTTCTCCCTGGTAATCTGACGGGATATTGTCAAAAGATCCTGAACGACTACGGTTGTTGGGACGTTCTCCTTCCTGTAAGTGATTGCCCTTGTCCAAATCTCGCCTGAATGCTTTGTCAATTTGTGCATTGATCTCTCGTAGGGTCCGTGTGAGTGGCGATTCAGCTTCGTTGAAACTGTCCACTGAGGCACTACGTCTCCGACGAGCAGCTGTGTTACTGTCTTCATAGCGTGCGAAACTGTCTGTTGACGCTGACAATTCGCTGATGGTGATGGAGCTGAGCATGTCCTCACGAGAGCCAGCATAGGATGTCATATCCTCCAAAGACTTCTGAATGTCAGCAGGTACACTCAGGCACTTCGACATCTTAGACACAGACAAATCATTTGTTTCACTGACACTTTGTTGTAAAATAGCTGATGATGTCATCTTCACGACTTTACCATCCATGTTTCTGACACGCTCCGGAGTTCCAGATGAAGGGTCGGATGTTGTTGGTGACGAAAGGGAAGACGATGGTGTTCCAACAGAGCGACACTTATCCACATACATTTTCTTATCTGCACCAAACGTTGTCTCTCTGTGGCCTGAAATATCCATTGGAGAGGTTTTCGTACCTTCGTCAATACCAAATCTTGACTTCTCATCATCGGAAAGGATTTCTGCATAGTCGTGATGTTTGGAGTAGTAGAAGTGAGAGGGCGGGGGTTCGTCTGGAGTGCCCGCTGGTGTTGACGCACCACTGCCACCCATCCAGTTTTTCCTCTTGGCACCTGGACTCTCTGGAAGTTCTATGGTCACAACCTTCCCATCATCTGCTTGAGAATTCTTCTCTTTGACCCTGTCATCACGAAGACGACCCCTGGTGGCAGGTGGTGTTCGGCTGCCTCTCCGGCCATGTTCTCGCTTATCTTCTGGTGAGACGTTTGGTATCAGATTTGGAGACTTAAGCTGATCTGAAGGCTTCAACAGATTAGCATCCTTCACATGTAGCACAAATTTGTCAGAATCATCTTGCCGTCCCTCCTGTGACTTGCGAACACCACCAGGTGGCAGGTCTGCCTTGTTATGTTTGTCTGCTCCTTTACTGCCCGTGCTAGCTCCCTGTTCCTGCCCGGATGGTGACCGTCGATCCTGTTCCTGCCTGGGTGTGGATTGCCCGGATGGTGACCGCCGATGGTTGATAACCTTACGTTTGTTATCCCCCCTTACAAAGGACTGTTTACGCTCCGGTCGATTGTCAGACACTCCGTTCTCAGTTGGTGTACTGTCTGGCGTATCTGTAAAACAAGAAAAAAAATAGGAATACTCGTATGACAAGACTTAAATGAAATATGGTTTGTTTCCTACTTCATTTCCTCAATGTGTTTACAATTTGGCCAATTTAATCATTATTTCCTTTGTAAGGACACTCTTTTTTGAAAAAAAATAATTTGGCATGTAAGCATTTCATTTCAAATTTTTTCCCAAAAAATATCTAATCTGGGGGGTATCTAAACTCCACCAATCTTATAGTTAGACTATCTAAGTAGACAGTCCTGACCACTGCCTATGTGTATATCTAACCTCCACCAATCTTACAGTTAGACTATCTAAGTAGACAGACCTGACCACTGCCTAGGTGTATATCTAAACTCCACCAATCTTACAGTTAGACTACCTAAGTAGACAGTCCTGACCACTGCCTAGGTGTATATCTAAACTCCACCAATCTTACAATTAGACTGTCTACTTAGATAGTCTAATTGTAAGATTGGTTGAGTTTAGATATACACCTAGGCAGAGGTCCGGACTGTCTACTTAGATAGTCTAATTGTAAGATTGGTTGAGTTTAGATATACACCTAGGCAGTGGTCAGGTCTATCTAAGTAGACAGACCTGACCACTGCCTAGGGGTATATCTAAACTCCACCAATCTTACAATTAGATAGTCTAATTGTAAGATTGGTGGACTTTAGATATACACCTAGGCTGTGGTCAGGAGTGTCTACTTAGATAGTCTAACTGTAAGATTGGTTGAGTTTAGATATACACCTAGGCAGAGGTCAGGACTATCCCTCTTTCATCATGACCGGGTCACGTTAGGTTGGCATTGATGTCGATACCTGTGGGACAAGTTGTGGTTAGTATTGTATACGTACCTACAGATTGGGGGCTTATTTGTGGTCAAATATGGTAGTCTAATTGAAAGATTAGTGGAGTTTAGATATACACCTAGGCTGCGGTCAGGACTGTCTACTTAGATAGTCTAACTGTAAGATTGGTGGATTTTAGATATACACCTAGGCTGTGGTCAGAACTGTCTACTTAGATAGTCTAATTGTAAGATTGGTTGAGTTTAGATATACACCTAGGCAGAGGTCCGGACTGTCTACTTAGATAGTCTAATTGTAAGATTGGTGGAGATTAGATATACACCTAGGCAGAGGTCAGGACTATCCCTCTTTCATCATGACCGGGTCACGTTAGGTTGGCATTGATGTCGATACCTGTGGGACAAGTTGTGGTTAGTATTGTATACGTACCTACAGATTGGGGGCTTATTTGTGGTCAAATATGGTAGTCTAATTGAAAGATTAGTGGAGTTTAGATATACACCTAGGCTGAGGTCAGGACTGTCTACTTAGATAGTCTACCTGTAAGATTGGTGGAGTTTAGATATACTCCTAGGCAGTGGTCAGGTCTGTCTACTTAGATAGACCTGCCCACTGCCTAGGTGTATATCTAAACTCCACCAATCTCACAGTTAGACTATCTAAGTAGACAGTCCTGACCAATGCCTATGTGTATATCTAACCTCCACCAATCTTACAGTGAGACTGTCTAAGTAGACAGACCTGACCACTGCCTAGGGGTATATCTAAACTCCACCAATCTTACAGGTAGACTATCTAAGTAGACAGTCCTGACCAAAGCCTAGGTGTATATCTAAACTCCACCGATCTTACAATTAGACTATCTAAGTAGACAGTTCTGACCACAGCCTAGGTGTATATCTAACCTCCACCAATCTTACAGTTAGGCTATCTAAGTAGACAGACCTGACCACTGCCTAGGGGTATATCTAAACTCCACCAATCTTACAATTAGACTACCTAAGTAGACAGTCCTGACCACAGCCTAGGGGTATATCTAAACTCCACCAATCTTACAGTTATACTATCTAAGTAGACAGTCCTGACCTCAGCCTAGGTGTATATCTAAACTCCACCAATCTTACAGGTAGACTATCTAAGTAGACAGTCCTGACCAAAGCCTAGGTGTATATCTAAACTCCACCAATCTTACAATTAGACTACCATATTTGACCACAAATAAGCCCCCAATCTGTAGGTACGTATACAATACTAACCACAACTTGTCCCACAGGTATCGACATCAATGCCAACCTCACGTGACCCGGTCATGATGAAAGAGGGATAGGATACGGAATGGTCCGAGTGCATCATGGTGCGTGGCGACTCGGAGGACAAAGACCGTTTGTGTCGGATACTGGGGTGCTTCGATTCATCCTCTGTAATACAATCAAGTAAGCATTATAAACGTATATCCTAAACACACAGAATTATCATGTATATCCTAAACACACAGAATTATCATGTACACAGAGTTGAGGAGAAATTGAGAATAAAATAATAATGAAGGCCACTTTGGCACCAATTAATTATTTATCTGACATGATCAGCCGGAAGTTTATTATTGCACCTAGTTACATTTATTTATTTAGTTATTTATGCACAGACATGTCTACTGTCCAACAGTACATAATTAACCAATAAACCAAATACAAGAGATCCTAGAGGGATCTCAGCGCCCACTATGAAAGGACCTTTATCAGTACTACAAAACATGATCTTTTACCTTCTTTGCTCTTATAATTAGTTTTCCTTACAGGTACTATTACCCAGTCCCATGTTGGGAATCCTACCCGGAAATCTTGTACATTAACTTAAATATTTCAATGTCATATATAAGTTGCCACCATGGCAAATGTCATTGTATAAGAATTGCAGAACTATATGCAAAATGCTGAAATATTATAATTGTTAGATAATTAGAAGTACTGTCAATAAGGGATGAATTCTCATTAGGGCCTGGGGCATCTTAAACCCATGGGGAACAAGGGGATATAAAATATGAGAAATATCCCTCCAGTGCTTCTGAGAAATAGAGATAACAAAACTTAATTGTCACAAGCCATTCGGATTGATATGTTTCACCTATGCCTCGCTTTGATTCAATGCACATATCAGAGAAACTAACTTAAAAACAAAAACTTAATGTTGATGGAGATGCTGACAAAGTCAAAGGACCATGAAAGGAAGGCCGCATCCAGCATTTGATGCATGGGTTGAGATGTACTTCCTAAGATGCATGTATGGTCCAAGTTTGGTTGATGCAGCATTTATACTTAGAGAGAAACTAACTTAAACGCAAACACTTAATGTTGACGACGACGCCAGAAAAGCAACACCTAAGTCTCGCTTCCACTTCATGGCGGCGAGACAAAAATCCAATATGGCCATGTCAGCCATTCGTTTACGATCAGTCTCAAAAGTAAAATTGTACAACTAGAGACCAAGTAGAGACTATATATTGAATTTGAGAGGGATCTAAGGAACAGCGACAACAAATCTTAACTGTTGATATCCAAGATGGCCATCTCTCAGCTCTTTAGTTTATCTGATCAAACTCCAATGGAAATATGTCTAACCCTAACTAGGGTCCAAGAGGATCTAAGATATCAAATTTGAGAAAGATGTCCAAATGTTCCTACTTAATATGACATAATATCAAGGTATGATTCCTAGAATTCTAGAATTTCCTGTAACCAGCTGGCAACTGAACAATTAACAAATCTTAGATTGTCTCACTCAACACTGAATCAATTCTGGATACAAATGTGTCAACTTTTTTTACCCATGAAATTGAGCAACTCTACAGTAGAATAAGTAAACAAACCTGAGTAAATCCTATACAGGGATTCCTCAAAGTCTCGTGAGATTCGTCCGCAGTCCAGACCCGGCAGTGACATCGCCAACAGTGACTCAGCACTTTTGGCACCCCGTAGCCGGCGACGTTTCCAGTTGTGAACGTCCTCCTCGGTGATGGCTTTCCTGTCCTCAGTAAGGACAAGCGGCTCTGGAGGAGGTAAAGCTACCAAATTACTACCATGTAGCATATAATGAACCCCCTTAAATGTTTAAAACACACTTACAAAACTAGCACGCTATGGTATGACTTTAAGGGTGATAGGTTCATGAGACCTTGCTGGTGGACCCAATTCATTGCATTACAATTTATCAACATAGTAGGTGTGTTGTTAAAAATTCCAAAAATGTCACATCTCAAAAATACATGACATGCTTTCATTAGAAAATCCATATCTTACTGTTTAAGTGAGCTTACCTTTCAAAATATGAATTGAATATATTGATATAACTTTCCATGTCATATAAAATTCATGAATAACCCCTTTCCTATGCAATCTTACAATGGCCCTGTATACATTTATACCCCCCTTTTGTTAAAACAATGACCTCATATACAATTTCACCCCCTTCTGTTTGAACAATGACCTTGTATACATTTAATACATTTGTACCCCCCATTCTGTTTGAAAAATGCCTTTGTATACAAGTTTACTACCCCCCTGGTTTCTGTTTATACAATGACCTATAGGCCTCTGCTATTCAAACATTAACCTCTTGTGCAAATATTTGTACACACCTTCTGCTTGAACACAACTGAACTTTACATTTTCGAACACTGACCTCCTATGCTGTTTTTACGCTCCTACTATTTGAACACTGACCTCCTATGCTGTTTTTATGCCCCTGCTATATGAACACTGACCTCCTATGCTGTTTTAACGCTCCTACTATTTGAACACTAACCTTCTATGCTGTTTTTACGCTTCTACTATTTGAACACTAACCTTCTATGCTGTTTTTACGCTTCTACTATTTGAACACTGCCCTCCTATGCTGTTTTTATGCCCCTGCTATATGAACACTGACCTCCTATGCTGTTTTTACGCTTCTACTATTTGAACACTGATCACCTATGCTGTTTTTATGCCCCTTCTATCTGAACACTAATCTCCTATGCTATTTTTACGCTCCTGCTATTTGAATACTGACCTCCTATGCTGTTTTTACGCTCTTGCTATTTGAACAATGACCTCCTATGCTATTTTTTCGCTCCTGCTATTTGAACACTAACCTTCTATGCTGTTTTTACGTTCCTGTTATTTGAAAACTGCCCTCCTATGCTGTTTTACGCTCCTACTATATGAACACTGACCTCCTAGTCTGTTTTTATGCCCCTACTATTTGAACACTGACACTATGCTGTTTTTACGATCCTGCTATTTAATAACTGATCTCCTATGCTGTTTTACGCTCCTGCTATGTGAACAATGACCATCTATGCTGTTTTTATGCTCCTACTATATGAACACTGACCTCCTATGCTGTTTTTATGCCCCTGCTATCTGAACACTGACCTCCTAAGCTGTTTTTATGCTCCTACTATTTGAACACTGATCTCCTATGCTGTTTTACGCTCCTGTTATTTGAAAAACTGCCCTCCTATGCTGTTTTACGCTCCTACTATATGAACACTGACCTCCTATGCTGTTTTTATGCTCCTACTATTCGAACACTAACCTCCTATGCTGTTTTACGCTCCTGTTATTTGAAAAACTGCCCTCCTATGCTGTTTTACGCTCCTACTATATGAACACTGACCTCCTATGCTGTTTTTATTCTCCTACTTTTTGACCACTGACATTATGCTGTTTTTATGCCCCTACTATATAAACACTGACCTCCTAGTCTGTTTTTATGCCCCTACTATATGAACACTGACCTCCTATGCTGTTTTTATGCCCCTACTATTTGAACACTGTTACTATGCTGTTTTTATGCCCCTACTATATGAACACTGACCTCCTATGCTGTTTTTATGCCCCTACTATTTGACCACTGACATTATGCTGTTTTTATGCCCCTACTATATGAACACTGACTTCCTATGCTGTTTTTATGCCCCTACTATATGAACACTGACCTCCTATGCTGTTTTTATGCCCCTACTATTTGAACACTGTTACTATGCTGTTTTTATGCCCCTACTATATGAACACTGACCTCCTATGCTGTTTTTATGCCCCTACTATTTGACCACTGACATTATGCTGTTTTTATGCCCCTACTATATGAACACTGACCTCCTATGCTGTTTTTATGCCCCTACTATATGAACACTGATCATCTATGCTGTTTTTATGCCCCTACTATTTGAACACTGACCTCCTATGCTGTTTTTATGCCCCTACTATTTGAACACTGACACTATGCTGTTTTTATGCTCCTACAATATGAACACTGATCATCTATGCTGTTTTTATGCCCCTACTATATGAACACTGATTATCTATGCTGTTTTTATGCCCCTACTATATGAACACTGACCTCCTATGCTGTTTTTATGCCCCTACTATTTGAACACTGACACTATGCTGTTTTTATGCCCCTGCAATATGAACACTGACCTCCTATGCTGTTTTTATGCCCCTGCTATCTGAACACTGACCTCCTATGCTGTTTTTATGCTCCTACTATTTGAACACTGATCTCCTATGCTGTTTTACGCTCCTGTTATTTGAAAACTGCCCTCCTATGGTGTTTTTACGCTCCTACTATTCGAACACTGACCTCCTATGCTGTTTTTACACTCCTGCTATTTGAACACTGACCTTCTATGCTGTTTTTACACTCCTACTATTTGAACACTAACCTCCTATGCTGTTTTACGCTCCTGTTATTTGAAAAACTGCTCTCCTATGCTGTTTTACGCTCCTACTATATGAACACTGACCCCCTATGCTGTTTTTATTCCCCTACTTTTTGACCACTGACATTATGCTGTTTTTATGCCCCTACTATATGAACAATGACCTCCTAGTCTGTTTATATGCCCCTACTATATGAACACTGACCTCCTATGCTGTTTTTATGCCCCTACTATTTAAACACTGACACTATGCTGTTTTTATGCCCCTACTATATGAACACTGACCTCCTATGCTGTTTTTACGCCCCTTCTGTTTGATGCTTCCCTGTCGTGGCCCACGAGAAAAGATGGAACGCCAGCCACTCGGGGATTTCTTTGACTTGCCGTAGCCTACAGTGTTACTGCCGCTCACTAAAGTCTTCTTCCTGAAACATGAGAACAATTCATTGATAGACCCGTTACGCTGTCTGTTTTGAAATCTGTACAAGATGTTTTTGTACACAGTGAGATACTCAATAAACCTGCTTCTATAATTACCAGCTAAAGTGGCTGGAGCTGATATACTGATAATTAGACAACTGTTCTAGGGTAGCTGTATTAACACAACTGTTCTAGGGTAGCTGTATTAACACAACTGTTCTAGGGTAGCTGTATTAACAATAATGTAAATTTACACTGATGTAAATCTCAACCTTATCTATCGACCAGTCCAATCCAGTCCAATCCAGTCATCAAGAATTCAGCATGTCAGGTGACAGACTTCTTAGTAAGAATTCAGCATGTCAGGTGACAGGCTTCTTAGTAAGAATTCAACATCTCAGGTGACAGGCTTCTTATTAAGAATTCAGCATCTCAGGTGACAGGCTTCTTAGAAAGAATTCAACATCTCAGGTGACAGGCTTCTTAGTAAGAATTCAACATTGTCTTCATAAAACAGCTTCCCACTTAACATCAAGCCACTTTGCACATATTTCCTCATTTAAAACTTTTCATAATGCAACAGGTCTATGAATTCATTGACATTATTGATTGTGAATGAATATAAAGTAAAAAGGACATATTAGTAAATTGTTCTGATTTAACGTGTACAAACAGTTCAACTAGTTTTATCACTGTCATTGGTCAGAAGTTTGTAAAAGAGTTATTTCCCTTTTTATAAAATGTAGCATCGTCTAAAAGCTTGGATAAATGTCTGGTTTGAAGACTAGAAGAGTAAAGCAGTACCTGTAGCCTGGTAAATCTATAACAGTACCTGTAGCCTGGTAAATCTTTAACAGTACCTGTAGCCTGGTAAATCTGTAACAGTACATGTAGCCTGGTATATCTATAACAGTACCTGTAGCCTGGTAAATCTATAACAGTACCTGTAGCCTGATAAATCTATAACAGTACCTCTAGCCTGGTAAATCATAACAGTACCTGTAGCCTGGCAAATCTATAACAGTACCTGGAGCCTGGTAAATCTATAACGGTACCTGTAGCCTGGTAAATGTATAACAGTACCTGTAGCCAGATAAAACTGTAACAGTACATGTAGCCTTGTAAATCTATAGCAGTACCTGTAGCCTTGTAAATCTATAGCAGTACCTGTAGCCTGGTAAACGATAACAGTACCTGTAGCCTGATAAATCTATAACAGTACCTTTAGCCTGGTAAATCTATAACCGTACCTGTAGCCTGGTAAATATGTAACAGTACCTGTAGCCTGGTAAATCTATAACCGTGTGGTAACGAGATGGGAGGCGTTCTGGTCCGCCTCCTACATCAATGTACTTCTGTGGCGGAGGACGCAGGCTGGCCGACAGTGCACGCTCCCTCGCCTCCTCGAGTGTGATGAGTTTGGTGGGTGTGGATATTGCTAGAGACTTAGGCCGAGGCTTTCTCTGGGCACCTGCAACACAGGGGCATGGTTTACTGTATAAAGAATATGAATCTCTTCATGTGAGACGGATATTACTTCACAAAATAACCTCCACACAGATGTCAAGGTACAAAATAGGACATGCTGAACTTTAAGATCTTATTCAGAAAGTTCAAATTTCTCTTTCGACATCACAGACTCCGAAATTTACAACATTAAGTCTTACTCAATAACTTTCAAAATTGCTTAAACACACCGACTGATTATCAGACTGGTTAAAATCAAACTGGAGAGGTTAATTGAAAGTATAGGTGTATGTAGAGAATCTCATGTAGATCATGTAGCATCCTTTCTGAGTCACCACATGATAATCATGTGACTTTTCACAAAATGCTGGCAGCTTTGGTTTAAAATTTAACTTGGGTTGGTTATTGATACTGGAGACATGGGTAGAAAGTTTCATGTAAATAATAGCAGTATTCTTTCAAGAGTTATTGCATGTAAACCATTTGTGTGGACAAGGACAACGGCTCTGGAATGATCCCTATAGGTCACCTTGGCTTTGCAGGTGACAAATACAAACCCGTTCCTTCCTCCAACAGAGGCTATGAGGTACTTACTTCTGAGCTCCGGGGAAGAGTATGATGGCATCTTATCGCTGAAGATGAGATCGGCGTAGAGTATAAGACACTCTGTGACCACAGCCTGTATCCCCACCCCCTGGAGAGCCGCAGCCCCACCCCCAGACTCCAGCTCCTTGGACCGGAGAAGATTTGGTGCCCAAACAATGGCCAGGTTCTTGGAATGCATACCAGTGTCAGGGCCATAGGCAGCCACTTTGGCCAGATGTCGCATGAGGTATTCTAAAGTCCTGGAACAAAAAGGTCGCAAATAACATATATGTCCCTACAGTAGTAATACGAATACAATAAAACCTGTACATGTATAATCTGACACTGTACGGGATCTCACCACTGCAGGGATTGAGAACAGAACAGAATATACCTGGTCTTGTCTGTTGACACTGTATGGGATCTCACCACCGCAGGGATTGAGACCAGAACAGAATATTCCTGGTCTTGTCTGTTCTGACACTGTATGGGATCTCACCACCGCAGGGATTGAGACCAGACCAGAATATACCTGGTCTTGTCTGTTCTGACACTGTACGGGAACTCACCACTGCAGGGATTGAAAACAGCACAGAATATACCTGGTCTTGTCTGTGCTGACACTGTATGGGATCTCACCACCGCAGGGATTGAGAACAGAACAGAATATACCTGTTCTTGTCTGTTCTGACACTGTATGGGATCTCGCCACTGCAGGAATTGAGAACAGAACAGAATATACCTATTCTTGTCTGTTCTGACACTGTATGGGATCTCACCCCCGCAGGGATTGAGAACAGAACAGAATATTCCTGGTCTTGTCTGTCCTGACACTGTACGGGATCTCACCACTGCAGTGATTGAAAACAGAACAGAATATACCTGGTCTTGTCTGTTCTGACACTGTACGGGATCTCACCACTGCAGGGATTGAAAACAGAACAGAATATACCTGGTCTTGTCTGTTCTGACACTGTATGGGATCTCACCACTGCAGGGATTGAGAACAGAACAGAATATTCCTGGTCTTGTCCGTTCTGACACCGTATGGGATCTCACCACCGCAGGGATTGAGAACAGAACAGAATATACCTGGTCTTGTCTGTTCTGACACTGTATGGGATCTCACCACTGCAGGGATTGAGAACAGAACAGAATATTCCTGGTCTTGTCCGTTCTGACACCGTATGGGATCTCACCACCGCAGGGATTGAGAACAGAACAGAATATACCTGGTCTTGTCTGTTCTGACACTGTATGGGATCTCACCACTGCAGGGATTGAGAACAGAACAGAATATTCCTGGTCTTGTCCGTTCTGACACCGTATGGGATCTCACCACCGCAGGGATTGAGAACAGAACAGAATATACCTGGTCTTGTCTGTTCTGACACTGTATGGGATCTCACCACTGCAGGGATTGAGAACAGAACAGAATATACCTGGTCTTGTCTGTTCTGACACTGTATGGGATCTCACCACTGCAGGGATTGAGAACAGAACAGAATATTCCTGGTCTTGTCCGTTCTGACACCGTATGGGATCTCACCACCGCAGGGATTGAGAACAGAACAGAATATACCTGGTCTTGTCTGTTCTGACACTGTATGGGATCTCACCACTGCAGGGATTGAGAACAGAACAGAATATTCCTGGTCTTGTCCGTTCTGACACCGTATGGGATCTCACCACCGCAGGGATTGAGAACAGAACAGAATATACCTGGTCTTGTCTGTTCTGACACTGTATGGGATCTCACCACTGCAGGGATTGAGAACAGAACAGAATATTCCTGGTCTTGTCCGTTCTGACACCGTATGGGATCTCACCACCGCAGGGATTGAGAACAGAACAGAATATACCTGGTCTTGTCTGTTCTGACACTGTACGTGATCTCACCACTGCAGGGATTGAGAACAGAACAGAATATTCCTGGTCTTGTCTGTTCTGACACTGTATGGGATCTCACCACTGCAGGGATTGAGAACAGAACAGAATATACCTGGTCTTGCCCACTTCATGTTGTGAGAGGCAACTAATGTGGGGACCTTCTACTGAATTGGGGATTAGCTTTTGTACCCTCTACTTGGGGACACAAATGCAACAACATAAATCTGTTGTACCCATTACAAAAAAGTGTGATCTTCATTTTTTCTCTCTTCATCCTTCCAACCTTTCTGTTTTTAGCATCATGGTTGGGTGGAGGAGGGGATGACTTGATACCTGTAATGAGGGGAGGTTACTATATACCTGTAGTGAGGGGGAGGTAACTATATACCTGTAGTGAGGGGAGGTAACTATATACCTGTAGTGAGGGGAGGTTACTTGATACCTGTAATGAGGGGGAGGTAACTAGATACCTGTAGTGAGGGGAGGTAACTATATACCTGTAGTGAGGGGAGGTTACTTGATACCTGTAATGAGGGGGAGGTAACTAGATACCTGTAGTGAGGGGAGGTAACTATATATATACCTGTAGTAGGGGGAGGTTACTTGATACCTGTAATGAGGGGGAGGTAACTAGATACCTGTAGTGAGGGGGAGGTAACTAGATACCTGTAGTGAGGGGGAGGTAACTAGATACCTGTAGTGAGGGGAGGTAACTTGATATCTGTAGTGAGGGGAGGTAACTAGATACCTGTAGTGAGGGGGAGGTATCTAGATACCTGTAGTGAGGGGAGGTAACTAGATTCCTGTAATGAGGGGGAGGTAACTAGATACCTGTAGTGATGGGGAGGTAACTAGATACCTGTAGTGAGGGGGAGGTAACTCGATACCTGTAGTGAGGGGGAGGTAACTAGATGCCTGTAGTGAGGGGGAGGTTACTTGATACCTGTAATGAGGGGGAGGTAACTAGATACCGGTAGTGAGGGGGAGGTAACTAGATACCTGTAGGGAGGGGGAGGTAACTAGATACCTGTAGTGAGGTGGAGGTAACTAGATACCTGTAGTGAGGGGAGGGAACTTGATATCTGTAGTGAGGGGAGGTAACTAGATACCTGTCGTGAGGGGGAGGTAACTAGATACCTGTAGTGAGGGGGAGGTAACTTGATACATGTAGTGAGGGGGAGGTAACTAGATACCTGTAGTGAGGGGAGGTAACTAGATACCTGTAATGAGGGGGTGGTAACTGCTGCACCACGTCATGAATCTTCCATAGTTTGTTGTCTTCATCTCGCACAGCATCCGGGGGAGGTAACTAGATACCTGTAGTGAGGGGAGGGAACTAGATACCTGTAGTGAGGGGGAGGTAACTTGATACATGGAGTGAGGGGGAGGTAACTAGATACCTGTAGTGAGTGGAGGTAACTAGATACCTGTAGTGAGGGGGAGGGAACTAGATACCTGTAGTGAGGGGAGGTAACTTGATATCTGTAGTGAGGGGAGGTAACTAGATACCTGTAAGGAGGGGAGGTAACTAGATACCTGTAATGAGGGGAGGTAACTAGTTACCTGTAATGAGGGGAGGTAACTAGATACCTGTAATGAGGGGGAGGTAACTGCTGCACCACGTCATGAATCTTCCATAGTTTGTTGTCTTCAT
Organism: Mizuhopecten yessoensis; assembly: GCF_002113885.1. NCBI lineage: Eukaryota > Metazoa > Mollusca > Bivalvia > Pectinida > Pectinidae > Mizuhopecten > Mizuhopecten yessoensis. Next base: position 981,767 of record NW_018408847.1, on the reverse strand, counting down.
CTCGCACAGCATCCTATCAACAAAAGTACTTCCTTAGAAAATCTTCTGATATATTATCATGTCTGATGAATTTAAAAATGTTGAAAATGCAAATCATGATCAAACTTTTGAAGCATATCACTTATCTGAATCTGGGAACAGGTGTTCAAAATTTATTTTTGTAAATAGTCCAACATTTCTAAAATAAATACTCGAACTGCATTTTCTCCTGACTAAAGAAAGAAAAACTGTTTTTAAGCATTTAGATTTATTTAAGTAGTTTTGATATCAGGCTAGCTAGGTTGTACATGATCCTCAATATATTAATACTTACAGCGAACTTGTCATACAGTTGATAGGTGAGTAGAGGGTTGGGAAGCTCGCGGAAGTACATCTTAAGTAGTGAACTAATACTGTGAATGTCTTGTAGATAAACGTCAGTTGTCAAATCAGGAACCCGGTCTTCATCAAAGGCCAATCTGTAGACAAACACCAAACATATAACAAAACCCCGACCATACAGTGGAGTGACCACATATAGGCCAAATATTCAATTACATCTTAGGAGGGGGAGGTAATTCATACATGTAAGGACACAGAGATAATATCAACATGTAATAAGGGGTAGATAACTTGTACATGTAATTAGGGGGAGATAACTTGTACATGTAATAAGGGGGAGGTAACTCATACACGTAAGGACAGATATAATATCAACATGTAATAAGGGGTAGATAACTTGTACATGTAATTAGGGGGAGATAACTTGTACATGTAATAAGGGGGAGGTAACTCATACATGTAAGGACACAGAGATAATATCTACATGTAATAAGGGGTAGATAACTTGTACATGTAATTAGGGGGAGATAACCTGTACATGTAATAAGGGGAGGTAACTCATACATGTAAGGACACAGAGATAATATCTACATGTGATAAGGGGGAGATAACTTGTACATGTAATAAGGGGGAGGTAGCTCATACATGTAAGGACACAGAGATAATATCAACATGTAATAAGGGGTAGATAACTTGTACATGTAATAAGGGTGAGATAACTCTCCATTACTGGGGATATATGGTAGGAAGCAGTGACATAACTTTGCATAACTAAGGGTGTAATGGAGCAGAGATAATTTTTTACGATTAAATGAGCCCACCTGAGTTTCTGTATGTTAGAGGTGATCCCTGACAGTCGGTAGATTCCATCCACAATTCCATGTTGTTCTATCACTTCTGCACAGCACTTTAATACCAGGGGCACTGAAATAGAGTGAAACAGTAAATTATACTGTCCTAACACCAGGGGCAATGTAACAGAGTGACACAGTAAATTCATCAAAACAATCTGAATTATAAGTATAGTGTTTCTTAGGATATTGTTGTTTGAAGTTTTTAACATATTTGACCCCTGTGACCTTGTAAGTAGGTCAAGGTGATTTTAATGAGGAAAGTTTATAGCACTCCATCCTAAGTACCTACTGGCCAAATATCATGACCGTGGGCCTTAAGAAACTTGAGAAGATCATTAAATCTTTTCACCCATATTGACCTTTGACCCCCAACTAGCACTTAAAGTTGACCTTTGACCTCATTATTGTAATGAAGAAAACAATTCACACAGCTGGTCTACATAACATACCCAAATATCATGACTCTAATCCAATGGTTCCTAGGATATTGTTGTTTGAAGTTTTTAACATATTTGACCCATGTGACCTTGAAAGTAGGTCAAGATCATTTTAATGAGGAAACTGTAAAGCACTCCATCCCAGGTACCTACTGGCCAAATATCATGACTCAGGTCCTCCAGTTCTTCAGAAGAAGTCGTTCAAAAAAAAAAGTTGACGGACGGACGTTGGACGACGCAGTATTGCATAACCTCGACATGGTCTTTCGGGCCAGGTGAGCTAACAAACCAAGTCCTAACCAATCTTAATGCAGACATGTACTTTCATGATAAATAATTCTGGCCACATCAATGTACACGACACTTACCATCTGTCGAGTTTTCTTGGCCAGTGTTGAGTAAATGCTCGCCAAGATCACATCCGAACACACGCTCCTTCACGATCCCCGACTGTTTGAGCTGGTTTCGAGCTGGACGGGTGGTGAAGAACATCCGGAGGAAAGACAGGAACTTCCCATGCTTCCGAACCACTGCCACAACAACAGTAAGAAATGTTAACACTTACCACAGACAATGGCTTCACTTTTAATGTGTTGTAGGGGAAAGTACATAAATAATATAACACTGCTTCACAATTGTTTGGAAAGAAATGAGGACAACTTCTAACTATAAAAGTTGAGATAAACTTGATACAGTGTATTTTTTTAATTTTTTTTTAAACATAAAGCATGAAAACAAAGTTTTGATGGAATTGATACAGCTAGGTCATACATGTATAAAGTATTGAATAACACCACCTGACACTGGAATCATAATTTTTTAAACTTTATTTTTAAAGTTGTTGACTCTTCAGTTCAATATTAAAATGTGATTTTACGTTTTTATACATAATATAATTTGGACCAATTCACTAAATTTGAACTGATTCCAAACAAAACATTTATTTTTACCACTAACGGTATTTGAAATTTGGCCTTCAATCCGTTTCCTGGAAATTTAGTATTTTACGAATATATATTTTTTCATACACATTATGTATATATTTTTTCCAGTTTTATTAAAAATGCCACAATAATTTCCTAAATGAAGGGAGGAGGCCTGTGGAGAGATAGTATAAATTCACTAATGATTGGTTAATTTGGTAGACAATCCCCAGTGATGTTACATTCACATACCGCGTACACAAATACAGAAACGTTAACTCAACACACATCCAATGAAACTTCTCTAGTCAGGACACAGATAAACTTCTCTAGTCAGGACACAGATAAACTTCTTTAGTCAGGACACAGATAAACTTCTCTAGTCAGGACACAGATACACTTCTCTAGTCAGGACACAGATAAACTTCTCTAGTCAGTACACAGATAAACTTCTCTAGTCAGGACACAGATAAACTTCTCTAGTCAGGACTCAGATAAACTTCTCTAGTCAGGACATAGATAAACTTCTCTAGTCAGTACACAGATAAAATTCTTTAGTCAGGACACCGATAAACTTCTCTAGTCAGTACACAGATAAACTTCTTTCGTCAGGACACAGATAAATTTGAAAAAAACAACTGTTCCCCTAAGTTTCCTTCTTGGTTCTGAATGACTCCTAGTACTATGAATGAAGAACCAAGAAGTAAACTTAGGGAAACAGTTTACTTCTTGGTTCTTCATTCATAGTACTAGGAGTCATTCAGAACCAAGAAGGAAACTTAGGGAAACAGTTGTTTTTCTCAAGTTTATCTGTGTCGTGACTAAAGAAGTTTATGTGTGTCCTGACTAGAGACGTTTATCTGTGTCCTGACTGAAGAAGTTTATCTGTGTCTTGATTAAAGAAGTTTATCTGTGTACTGACTGGAGAAGTTTATCTGTGTCTTGATTAAAGAAGTTTATCTGTACACAGATAAACTTCTTCAGTCAGGACACAGATAACCTTCTCTAGTCAGGACATAGATAAACTTCTCTAGTTAGGACACAGATAAACTTATCTAGTCAGGACACTTTAGTCAGGACGCAGATAAACGTCTTTAGTCAGGACACAGTTAAACTTCTTTAGTCAGGACACAGATAAACTTGAAAAAAACAACTGTTTCCCTAAGTTTACTTCTTGGTTCTGAATGACTCCTAGTACTATGAATGAAGAAAATGTGAAATTTTGATAAAAATCTGAAGTGTCTGGACAATTGAAGTTTCACTGTACATCCACATGAACAACAAATTTGGTTATCCTTTATATTTATGATAAGTTATTCACATACCAAAGTTAAAATATACCCATGATACACACACATGAAGATAAACCACACACATTTACACACATGTGAAGATAAACCACACACATTTACACACATGTGAAGATAAACCACACACATTAACACACATGTGAAGATAAACCACACACATTATTTACGCACAGGTTTAAGATAAACAACACACACATGTGTAAACCTTTAAGATTTAACAGATTTAAGATAAACCACACACATTAACACACACGTGAAGATAACCCACACACATTTACACACATGTGAAGATAACCCACACACATTTACACACACGTGAAGATAAACCACACACATTTACACACACATGAAGATAAACCACACACATTATTTACACACAGGTTTAAGATAAACAACACACATTTACACACACATGAAGATAAACCACACACATTTACACATACGTGAAGATAAACCACACACATAATTTACACACAGGTTTAAGATAAACCAAACATTTACACACACGTGAAGATAAACCACACACATTTACACACACGTGAAGATAAACCACACACATTTACACATACGTGAAGATAAACCACACACATTATTTACACACAGGTTTAAGATAAACCAAACATTTACACACACGTGAAGATAAACCACACACATTATTTACACACAGGTTTAAGATAAACAACACACATTTACACACACATGAAGATAAACCACACATATTTACACACAGATTAAAGATAAACAACACACATTTACACACACGTGAAGATAAACCTCACACATTTACACTCACGTGAAGATAAACCACACACAATATTTACACACAGGTTTAAGATAAACAACACACATTTACACACACGTGAAGATAAACCAAACACATTTACACACATGTGAAGATAAACTACACACACAATCCTGTCAAATACACATTTTTATGTGACAGTGACACTTACACAGGTAGTTAAAACCACAAACGTGAGGTAGTTAGACATTTGTTAGATGACTACAAACTAAAGGTTCATTCTTGAAACAAAGTTCAACACAATATTAACAACCACCCATCCATAAAGTGAATCCACATCTGTTGTCATACATAAAAGTAAGAGAAAAGGGAAAATTCAATTTTCTATCCCATCTAATAAAATAAGTTAGCCAGTTACCCTGTAATAAAGGTTGCCAGCTGGTAGCACAGTGCCCTCAACTTTAACCAGGTGTGACTAATTAATATAACCTGATAAAACTAGCTTCATAATTGTTGTAAAATAAACATTAAGTTATTAATCAATTCTTTTTCAGTAAAATAAAACTATTTTGGACAGATCTAGCAGTTTCTATCC
>NW_018408847.1:967751-976189 GCF_002113885.1 Mizuhopecten yessoensis | reverse complement strand
GGGGAGGATGGTTGGTAGAAGGGAGTCAGTAAAGGGGGCGGGGAGGATTGTTGGTAGAAGGGAGTCAGTAAAGGGGGTGGGGAGGATGGTTGGTAGAAGGGAGTCAGTAAAGGGGGCGGGGAGGATTGTTGGTAGAAGGGAGTCAGTAAAGGGGGTGGGGAGGATGGTTGGTAGAAGGGAGTCAGTAAAGGGGGCGGGGAGGATTGTTGGTAGAAGGGAGTCAGTAAAGGGGGTGGGGAGGATGGTTGGTAGAAGGGAGTCAGTAAAGGGGGTTGGGAGGATGGTTGGTAGAAGGAAGTCGGTAAAGGGGGTGGGGCGGATGGTTGGTAGAAGGAAGTCGGTAAAGGGGGTGGGGAGAACGGATGGTAGAAGGGAGTCAGTAAAGGGGGTGGGGAGGACGGTTGGTAGAAGGTATCTTACTTGTGTTAGGGTCTGGTATACGACTCTCGACTGTGAGTGTTAGTATTTACATGGTATCTTACTTGTGTTAGGGTCTGGTATACGACTCTCAACTGTGAGTGTTAGAAACAAACACATGCACTTACATGGTTTCTTACTTGCGTTAGGGTCTGGTATACGACTTTCGACTGACGGAGGAACCTTGTCTCCAATCACCTCCACACACTCACTCGGGAAAAACCCAACCTGAATTAAAAGAACCTTGTGGGTTATTGGAGACATGAATAACTTGTTTATACACAAGTGCATATCTTCATTAAAAAAAGTGGACATTTTTTGACACTCCTTACTACATAAACTGTCAGGATTTTGAAGACAAATCTACAGTAATGTATACAGTGGAGCATTGATAATATGCGAGATGACAGAATTAGTAGCACGGTTTTGTTTAGAACAATCAAATCTGTCCCCAGTGTATACTGGCTTGATAGAGGAACAGCTGAATTAGCGGTCACTGGATTAACAAATTTCAACTCTTATTACTAAATGTGTACAAATGTTTGGAGGTGAGTTAGTTAATGCAAAAAATTCCTAAACCCATTTTTTCTATGTTAACAGAGCATGGCTTTTTAAAGCCCAACTTAACACATTGTCAACAAACTTTTACAAAATGGAAAAGAAAATTTCACAAAATTTGCAAAAGTTAAAAACATTTTAGGAATTTCAAGTCCATAAACCTGTTCCATCTATAATCTAATTCAGGATTTAAAAGTCATCAGTTTTAATAATATCATGTAAAATGTGGATTTAGTGAGAGAAAACGTGTCCAAGCAAATGTATTGACACAATATGAAATACAACAGAGTAATGTAGAAACAGTCAATAGTTTATAGAGAGCTGTAACAAAACATTTCAACACAAATTCTGAACTTTCTCAGAAGTTGAGACAACATCTTAACAAATATAACCACAATTTGTCTACAAATTCATATTCTCGTTTCAAAATTTGATACTTTTTCAATGTTTTTTGTTTGTTTGTGTTTTACGTCCTATTAACAGCTATGGTCATTTTAGGATGTGCCAGGTTTTGGTGGTGGAGGAAAGCCGGAGTTCCCTGGAGACAAACTACCAACCTACGGCCAGTACCTGGCGACTGCCCAAGGTAGGTCTCGAACCCACAACCCAGTGGTGGATGGCTAGTGGTAGCAGGATGTCATACACCTTAACCACTTGGCCACCGCAGCACCCTTTTTCAATAAACAACATTACGAGTTAAATCCTGACTTTTACTGAAATAATCTGAAATTGACTTCACCTGTATAATTTTTTCTACCGTTACCTCAAACCCTCGCTTGCCTCGCCACCAGATGGTTTCCTCCTGTTGGGGCATGTCGATCACAGATACAATGTCTCCCACCTGTCACAGAGAAAACACAGCCTTCAAACAGGAACAATAAGTGGTATACTGACCACAGTTCATGTTTACTGGACAAGGAAACAAAATCTTTGTTAATTTCTAATTAGTGGCATATACCGACCACAGTTCACGATAACTGGACAAGGTAACAAAATCTTCGTTAATTTCTAATTATTGGTATATACCGACCACAGTTCATGATAACTGGACAAGGTAACAAAATCTTTGTTAATTTCTAATAAGTGGTATACCGACCACAGTTCATGTTTACTGGACAGGACACAAAATCTTTGTTAATTTCTAATTAGTGGGATACCGACCACAGTTCACGATAACTTGACAAGGTATCAAAATCTTTGTTAATTTCTAATTAGTGGGATACCGACCACAGTTCATGTTTACTGGACAAGGAAACAAAATCTTTGTTAATGTCTAATTAGTGGTATACCGACCACAGTTCATGTTTACCGGACAAGGTAACAAAATCTTTGTTAATCTCTAATTAGTGGTATACCGACCACAGTTCACGTTAACTGGACAAGGTAACAAAATCTTTGTTAACTTCTAATTAGTGGTATACCGACCACAGTTCATGTTTACTGGACAGGACACAAAATCTTTGTTAATTTCTAATAAGTGGTATACCGACCACAGTTCATGTTTACTGGACAGGACACAAAATCTTTGTTAATTTCTAATTATTGGTATATACCGCCACAGTTCACGATAACTTGACAAGGTATCAAAATCTTTGTTAATTTCTAATTATTGGTATATACCGACCACAGTTCATGATAACTTGACAAGGTAACAAAATCTTTGTTAATTTCTAATTATTGGTATATACCGCCACAGTTCACGATAACTTGACAAGGTATCAAAATCTTTGTTAATTTCTAATTAGTGGGATACCGACCACAGTTCATGTTTACTGGACAGGACACAAAATCTTTGTTAATTTCTAATTAGTGGGATACCGACCACAGTTCATGTTTACTGGACAGGACACAAAATCTTTGTTAATTTCTAATTAGAGGTATACCGACCACAGTTCACGATAACTGCACAAGGTAACAAAATCTTCGTTAATTTCTAATTATTGGTATATACTGACCACAGTTCATGATAACTGGACATGGACACAAAATCTTTGTTAATGTCTAATTAGTGGTATACCGACCACAGTTCCTGATAACTGGACAAGGACACAAAATCTTTGTTAATTTCTAATAAGTGGTATACCGACCACAGTTCACGTTAACTGGACAAGGTAACAAAATCTTCGTTAATTTCTAATTATTGGTATATACTGACCACAGTTCATGATAACTGGACAAGGAAACAAAATCTTTGTTAATTTCTAATAAGTGGTATACCGACCACAGTTCACGTTAACTGGACAAGGTAACAAAATCTTCGTTAATTTCTAATTATTGGTATATACCGCCACAGTTCACGATAACTTGACAAGGTATCAAAATCTTTGTTAATTTCTAATTAGTGGGATACCGACCACAGTTCACGATAACTGTACAAGGTAACAAAATCTTTGTTAAGTTCTAATTAGTGGTATACCGACCACAAGTCATGATAACTGGACAAGGACACAAAATCTTTGTTAATTTCTAATTAGTGGTATATACCTACCACAGTTCACGATAACTGGACAAGGACACAAAATCTTTCTTTATTCCTAATTTTTGGATGCAACTTCCACAATTATCTTTTGTTGAGCCTTCTTTCCAGTATGTACTAGTGTTAAGTGAAGCTGTTGGTTATTTATACGTGACTGTCCTGGTGGTTATTTATACGTGACTGTCCTGGTGGTTATTTATACGTGACTGTCCTGGTGGTTATTTATATGTGAATGTCCCTAAAGAGGGACTTGTATCTCTGCTAGTATTCAGATCTAGTAAACCAGCCTTCAGTTAATCATTTGTACCCCGTTAAGGCCCATGCTTTGGTCTGTAGTTTATATCTAGTTGATAAAGATTTCCCCTCCGACTCTCTTTATCAGTTAATCATGTGTACCCCGTTTAGGCCCATGCTTTGGTCTGTAGTTTATATCTAGTTGATAAAGATTTCCCCTCCGACCCTCTTTATCAGTTAATCATGTGTACCCCGTTTAGGCCCATGCTTTGGTCTGTAGTTTATATCTAGTTGATAAAGATTTCCCCTCTGGCCCTTTTTATCAGTTAATCATTTGTACCCCGTTTAGACCCATGCTTTGGTCTGTAGTTTATATCTAGTTGATAAAGATTTCCCCCCTGGCTCTTTTTATCCTGAATCAGTTAAAAACAATTCTGCTCTAATATCTAAGATTCAACTGCAACACAAAAACCAAGGAAGGAAAAAACCATTTTAACAGTACCTTGTCAAGTATCTTGACAGCTGACAAATTGGAGATAAAACAACTGCATTTAGAATTATTATAATTGTAAGAGACTTTCATATTTTTCTTCATTTTTACCCCCAATAATAAATGTTTCATTCTATGTCAGGGAAATTATTTTCATTGTAACTAAAACAGATTTGTAATGGTTATTTAAGTCTTCAGGGCCTGTTATGATATGAACCGTGAAATAAAGCAGTTTTCACTGATAAACCTGTAACGTAGAGATCTGGGCCTTTCCAATCCTGTAAAGACTGCAATAGTGTCATTCGGTATCACTAGTTAAGTTTTTTCAAAAGATTCCAAATTTCATTTCATTTTTTTTTAGTGAAAACAAATGGACCAAATTTTACCAATTTATCAGCTTATTAAATTTTGGCATCAGTATTTAGTTTTATTTTGAAGTTACTTGTTTTCCACCACTGACCAATCGCCAGGAAGTTTTACCTCAAGTGAGATTTCATCCGGAGCCTGGGCTGTGTAACGCTTGATGGCGTGTGCTGCAGCTATAGCGGGTGTGTTGATTCCAGAGTCATCCATCGCCAGCAAGCGGTTCCCTCGGTTGTCCAGCTGATGGACAATAACACTTATAATGTAAGGCATGTCTAGGAAAAGGTCTTCAATGTTTCGAGTCAGTCAGAGATGACAAACTGACTGTAACCATGTGGTACATAATATAATAGTCACATTATATATGATAGTCACATTATATATAATAGCCACATTATATATCATTTCCCTGTGTGTAAGATAGAGCTGTCCAGGGTAAGAAAGGGGTGAAGGAAATTTCTATCTTACACCCCATTTCACGTGACGTGACGTCACAATGGCTCAACAATGACGTGACGTCAAGAATTTGGAACTCTCCGTTGCCGCAATGCGGGAAAGGCGATGTGATGAAATTAAAACCTTTTATTATAAATGTACCGTACATGTTACAAAGATGTGATTAATTTCTTTGCACAAACAGTGTTTGCAAATATGGGGTATGCTTAATCTGGCTGGCTAATTTGTTTTCATTTAAAAAGCTCAGGGGGAAAATTGATATTTTCAAAATGGTGGCCATGCAGTCCAAACGCATTTTCATGGTCTCTGAACTTATGCTGGTGGTCGGAATGAGAGAGAAATACTCCTTCATGCACAGGGGTGTAGGAAAGGGGAAATCCAACCTCGGAATTTTCAAATTTGGCAAAACTCTCAGGTGGAATTTCCCTATCCTACACCTCCGTGCATGAAAGAGTCTTATATTATCCAAACAGTAATAATGCAGTGGTTGACACTGCCATGACCAAAACAACATCACATGGTCACTATCCAGTACACTTGATTTAAAGATCATTTAAAAAAGAAACCTTCATGACATTTTTGAGTTACAATGTCATAAGAAGATTATTAAATCTCCTGAAAAACAAGAGGCCCATGGGCCTGAACGGTCACCTGAGTCTATAGTATTTATTTTTGTTGTTGAAATATGTACCAATTTGAGTAAAAAATAGTATAATGTTAACTTTGTCAGGACCATGAGCTGATCATTCCTAGACCAATTTTAAGTGAGATCGGCCTATTAGAACTTAGTAGCAAAATAGCGGCCATGGCAGCCAAATTGTATTTCTGATTGACCCGAAAAATAACAACACTTTGTCAGGACCATGATTCGATCATTCCTACAAAGTTTCAGTTCAATCGGCCAAGTAGATCTTTACTTTAAGTTTGAAATAGTTTACCAAAATGGCAGCCGTGGTGGCCATATTGGATTTCTGATCGACCTGAAAAATAACAACACTTTGTCAGGACCATGAGTCAATCATTCCTACAAAGTTTCAGTTCAATCGGCCTAGCAGAACTTGACTTTAAGTTTGAAATATGTTTTCAAAATGGTGGCCGTGGCGGCCATATTGGATTTATGATTGACCTGAAAAATAACAACACTTTGTCAGGACCATGAGTCGATCATTCCTACAAACTTTAAGTTCAATCGGTCCAGCAGAACTTGACTTTAAGTTTGAAATAGGTTTTCAAAATGGCGGCCGTGGTGGCCATATTGGATTTCTGATCGACCCAAAAAATAACAACACTTTGTCAGGACCATGAGGCGATCATTCCTACCAACTTTCAGTTCAATCGGTCCAGCAGAACTTGACTTTAAGTTTGAAATAGGTTTTCAAAATGGTGGCCGTGGCGGCCATATTGGATTTCTGATCGACCCGAAAAATAACAACACTTTGTCAGGACCATGAGGCGATCATTCCTACCAACTTTCAGTTCAATCGGTCCAGCAGAACTTGACTTTAAGTTTGAAATAGGTTTTCAAAATGGCGGCCGTGGCGGCCATATTGGATTTCTGATCGACCCGAAAAATAACAACACTTTGTCAGGACCATGAGGCGATCATTCCTACCAACTTTCAGTTCAATCGGTCCAGCAGAACTTGACTTTAAGTTTGAAATAGGTTTTCAAAATGGCGGCCGTGGCGGCCATATTGGATTTCTGATCGACCCGAAAAATAACAACACTTTGTCAGGACCATGAGGCGATCATTCCTACCAACTTTCAGTTCAATCGGCCCAGCAGAACTTGACTTTAAGTTTGAAATGTAAAATGTTAACGGACGACGGACGACGGACGACGACGGACGAAAACGGATAGCAATAGGTCACTTGAGCTAAAGCTCAGGTGACCTAAAAATATTTGTTTTCTCACTCGGGATACTCAGTACTGCTGGTTTGATACTCTATTCCATGACTGTAGAAAGTCATAGTATCAAACCAGCAGTGAGTATCCTCTACATGTGTATGGAAACCATGTGTGGTAGAATGACCTGCTGTATACTAGGGGTCAAACCTGATGTAGAGCCTCAAACATGTGGATTTCTTCATACGTCTCCTCAAACTAACAAGCCATTTGGACTGATAGGTCTCGCCTGTGCACCACTTTGACCATCAAGGCACATGTCAAGTTTGGTTGGTCTAACAGTTATAGTTTCAGAGAAATCAGCCGCATCCAGCATTTGATGCATGAGCACTTATAACTTCAGTGAAACTAACTTAAATGCAAAAACTTAATGTTGACGCCAGAAAAGCGACACCTTGGTCCTGCTACTTCGTGACAAAAACGACTATCAAATTGATCCTACTCACCTCAAACCAGTTGAGTACCGAGCCACAGTTGATCATGCTGCCTGCGATGCGAGAGAATCTCTGTAGATACAGCGACAACATTTCCTCCATCTCCTGTAACAGTGTATAAACGCTGATAACTAGAGCAGAGACCGGGGGTCACAGTTCAATAGTTTGAAGTCAGGGGTCACAGGTCAATTGTTACAGAACAGGAAACACAGTTCAAATATTAGAGTCAGGGTTCAGAGGTTAGAAGTTAGGGTTACAATTTACTGGTATAAGGTCAGAGGTCACAGTTCAATAATTACAGAACAGGAATCACAGTTCAAATGTTAGAGTCAGGGTTCAGAGGTAAGAGGTCAGGGTTACAGTTTACTGGTATAAGGTCAGAGGTCACAGTTTAAGACAAAGTATCTTAGTCCAAAGCTCAGAATATTTTTGTGTACACCTCTAACGTATCTCTTACAATCTGGACCCAATGGTCACACACACTGACTCTAGGCTCTTATAGAGCAATCGTTACTCCTGGACCCAATGGTCACCCACACTGACTCTAGGCTCTTATAGAGCAATCCTTACTCCAGGACCCAATAGTCACACACACTGCCTCTAGGCTCTTATAGGTTAATAATCCTTACTCATGGACCCAATGGTCACACACACCGACTCTAGGCTCTTATAGGTTTACAATCCTTACTCCTGGACCCAATGATCACACACACTGACTCTAGGCTCTTATAGAGCAATCCTTACTCCTGGAGCCAATGGTCACACACACTGACTCTTGGCTCTTATAGAGCAATCCTTACTCCAGGACCCAATAGTCACACACACTGGCTCTAGGCTCTTATAGGTTAATAATCCTTACTCATGGACCCAATGGTCACACACACCGACTCTAGGCTCTTATAGGTTAATAATCCTTCCTCCTGGACCCAATGGTCACACACACTGACTCTAGGCTCTTATAGGTTTAATCATCATTATTATCAGGAATCAAAGCTTCAGATCAGATGATTGTGACAATATTATCTTTAAAAGAGTTAACAGAAATGTGCTATTAGAGGAACTGAAAGTTAGATGTATGATTTGAGAGATGAGGGGGGGTGGGGGT